>NW_026555343.1:40372546-40455750 GCF_029017545.1 Prosopis cineraria | reverse complement strand
TTTTCGAAAATCCTTGAAAACGTGTCCATAGAACTGCGAACATTGCTTGAACATAGCATTGTGGTTGGTTTTTTCTATTCAAGTCTCAATTTTGAGTAGTTAGAAAAACTAAATTTTTTTAAGAGATTGAGCAGCTAAAAAAATGTCAATTTAGGAACAAAAAGATATTTTGGATCTTTATACTCTCCAAAATAGGTTTGTAAGACCATAAAAGAAAAATAATTAAAGACATAAGTGAGTAAGAGATGAGAAAAGTCAAAATCTAAATAACTTAAAAATAAAATCCTACATTGTGTAGAAAAAAAAGTTTCACACTAGATAGGAATGAGAGAAGTGAGGTATGAGATGACCATAAAAGCAAGGTAAGAGAGCAGGCATACGTCTCAATGAACTTGCTTTCCACACAAGTCCTCACGTAGGGTGTTAATTGTAGTTTGAAGTATTACAGCTCTTGACATAAAGTTTTAAGATTTTGTATATGAGTCCTTTTTTCTAGGTTCATGATTTTAGAGTAATTTATAGCTCCTAGGCCTAAAGTATGTGCTCTAAATCTTCTTTTGACTTCTAGATAATTAAATTAGTGTATCCAATCCAACTATAGGATAGGCAAGAGAATGCTAGGGTAATTTAGAAAAGATTAGAATGGAATTTTATTTCTCTTTTTGTATAATTTAAAAATGGAATTTAGTTTTAGTTTTAAGGAATTTTAAAGGAGATATCGTAAATTGATTACAGGTATGAGTCTTGGAGGTTCTCTACGAAGAGACCTCAAGTTCCTATGTCGAAATCAAGCTCAAGTAATCATATTTTTTGTTACTTAGAATGCATGAAATAATTGGTAGTCTTTTATAAATTAATAATAAATTAAACTAAAAAGTATGCTTAGAGATAACATCTTTTAAAATTTAAAATTCACTCTAGTGGCAAAACGCTTCAAGAAATAATCATTAGAATGATATGCTTTTGAGTGATAATTGTACTTATGTTGACACATATTATTTTGAAATGATATCGTATTGGAATCTATTTTGCTTGGCATATATGTCTATATGAAAACTTACGAATAACCTATTATTGGACTTACATTGGATGGATATATTATAATCTAATATAAATTGAGATATCATGAGGAGGCTAGTTGTTTTAGGGAATATTTGAGAAAATAAGGTAGTCAATGATCACTTCTACCCTTATATGTTGCTCATTATGTGGCACTCTAATAACTGAGTTACTTTGACCCTTGATTAGAGTTACAAAAAGTTCAGTAACCATTATATATGGCACCCCTTGCAGTCCAGAAAGGGGGAGATCAAGGTTTGAATAGGAGCACTAGAGCCTTTAGCCAAGCACCATCTCCTATGTAGCTCACAATCCCAGCTAGATGAATAAGGAGGACATAAGGATGGGACTAATAAAATAAAAAATGCAATTGTATACTACATGGTAACCATTGAAATTGAGGAACCTTGTATCAATGACTATGGCAGTATGATATTTACTTTTAACTATTATGTATAGGAAATCGTTAGAATCAAGAACCTTGGTAGAGTTGACTAATGTGTGATGTCTATTTTATTACTCTATTACACTATAATATTGTATTTGCATTGTGAAACTTATGCTTCCCAATAAGATAGGATTGAGACATGAGTTGGAGATTCATTAGAAAATTGATGGCTGATAAAATGAGTCTTGGAAGCTTGGAAGTTCTTATGTAAAAGTATTTCTATGTTCTTAGTGTTATTATTTCTGCGAAAAAGTATCATAATTAAATATTGCACTTGGTTGGAATAGTTTTAACTAAGTTGATAACAATAGGACTTTCATAATCGGGCATGAATGTTGGTTGATCTAAATAGCAATTTGAACTAAGATTTACTATTGTAATATTATTTGTATACATTTGTTGTTTAATGGTTACGAAAACCCATTAGTCCCGGCTATTGAATGGTCATGGATACTTCATAATCATTAATGTGATTACTGAAAAATTTATCTTACCTCCCTCCCCTATGTTTTTCAGGGATGAGCATAAAGCTACTAGAAGGAAATGGCCAAAAGGAGTTTAAACCTTCATGAGAAGTAAAGTCCCTGTGAATTGGGGCTGCCTCTTCTACCACCTATAATGTATAATATGCATACATGATTGTTGTCTGGTTGAGTTCATTATTATACAATTTGATAAGTGTTAGCCTCTAGGCCCCACAGTTAGGAAATTTTACTACAGTGCAAATTGCATGCTTATACATTTACTTTTTAGTATTGAAATTTGAGTTATATGTTGATTCTGAGTTAAGAGCAGAGCTTCCTAGGTAGTTGTGAGTATGTTAGAGTAGGTGGAAATTGCATTAGGTGTTTGATATATATGTGTTGGACTTGCCTATTGATTTGCATGATTGCATATTTTATCCTTTCTTATTATGGTAGACTTGCACAAAGAGCTCTCTCCTTTCCTACATAGTAGATGTGAAATAACGATAATTGTTATGAATAATATTTTAACCTGTTCTACTATGGTAGACTTCGTTGATTACTTGAAAACTTTTCTACCATAGTAAGGCACATGTTAGGGAATTATAGGTTTGCTCTAATATCATGGTAGATGTTAAGCCAAGTCATTTTTGACCATGATAGAGTTATGTTGTTTCTTTTTTACCATGGTAAGTGAATCTTTTTTTACCATGATAGGAGATTACCTAAGTTTTGTAGTCTAGTCATTTCAATCAGTGTTTCCAGTAATTCATCAGGAATGAGGAATCGAGTTATGACTTTTACTAGATGACTTCTTCCATGTTTCCATGGAGATGGATGGAGCTTCATCTCTACCAAGGAAAAACAGAGGTTATACACTGTAACTAAAATCTTAGTTCTTCATGACAAACAGCAAATTGTCATGTTCTCTTGGTCTAAGTGTCAATCTTCAAATCTGAGCGACTTTGAATTCCTGTGCTTGCGTTCAACCTTACACTAGACCCTGACTATGACTCTTGCTTCTGGGGATGGTCAATCTCAAGTCCTTAATCTCATTTGCTGGCCGAACTTCTTTTTTGGTAAAACTTTAGCTGGAGGCTTTAGAATGATTATAGATGATATTTGCTCTTTTCTCAACAACTTCAATGCAGTCTTTCCTGAGAGTTTGCGTTCGAAACCTCTACTAGCGGACGCGCGCCTCCCTTGTTTTAGTTTCTTCTTTTAGTTTCAGCCTTTTATTTTTTTTTAATTTTCTTTTTCTTTTTAGTTTCGAGTGTATTGGAACTATTTGTCGTTCTATTAAAAAAAAAAGTAACTAACACGGTAACCAATGAGTCTATAAATAATATATAATATTTTATTTGGTCTAAAATATTAGCAATTTTATATATTTTATCCTTTAATTTAAACTTTTAAATATTTATTTGAGGCTAATTGAGTTTAATTAGATATTATTTAATTTTATTAGCTAATCTTTAACTTTTAAATTTTAATTACTTAAGTCTTAAATTTTAAAATATAAATGATCTCTTTGATATTTTTACACACTTGCTACTTAATTTTATTTATTTGTGTAGATTTTCTGAATTTAATTTTATAGATATTAATGAAGATTGTTTTAGATAAAAAAATATGGACATGTTTGAAAATCAAGTTAAGAATCAATTGCTATAGACATTATTTACATTTATTTTGGGTCATTTAATATAGTTTTCAATAGGGTTATATAGGATAGTTTTTTATTTTTATTAAATTATAAGGTTTTATTTATAGCCAATAATTTAGTTTAAACCCAAACTTGTCAGAAAAATTTAGAGTCAGGCCAAAAAAATAATATTTTTAATGTTCAAGTTTATTCAAGCCAGGTTAAATAGGCCCAAAACAATTCAGGCTCGAATACCTGAGTAATAGATAATATTTTTAAAAAATATATATATATAATAAATATTAATTAATTCTTTAATTTTTATTTTAAAATATCATATATTGGAGTGCATTATTATAATTATTTTTTAAAAAATAAAAATATTTATATTTTCATAATTTTGATTCTTTTAAATAATAAAATATTTTAAAATAATATTTAAAATATATGTTAATAGTATTTTTAGATTTTAAGACTCAATTATTTTTTAAAAAAAGTTTTAAGTCATATACATCATTTTAGTATATAAAGAAATATATTATATATTTTTATAAAATAAGATAATTAATTTTTAAAAAAATTAAATTTAAAATAATTTTAAAATAAAATTTGATCATATGCAAATTCTCGACTCTATTATTAGAGGAATATAATAAATAGAATAATATTATATTCTTAAATAATTACTCAGTTATTGTCTACATCAAACTTGTTTAAAAATTAAAGAGAAACTAGAGTAAATACCCTTTGTATTGAGGGATTAAATAATTTTTTTATATAATATAATGGTGATTATTTTTTCATATTTTTAAAAACTAAAAGTACAGTTTACCCAAAAATTATAAAATAATTTTGAATTAATTAGGATAATAATTTTAAGTTAGTGATCTAAATGTGATTGAATTGATATCAATTTGATCATAATTAAAATAATATAAAATATTTATGTATGACCATGATAAGAGAAATATTTAAACAATTAAGAGATTAATTTACAAGTAAAGAAAATATTTATAAATAAATTATACATAATACAATAAAACAATAACAAAATTATTTAAGTACAAAATTGATAAGTTATTTTTTTATTCTTTCAAAGTCAAAAAAATATTTTATACTTAATATAATTATTTCAAAATTAAAATTGAATCAAAAAATAAAGAATAATATTTTTTTCAAAATTTTGGGTATTTAGGTTGGCCTAAATAAGCTTGAAGCCTAAAAGTTTTAGGGTCAAGTTTGATTATATAAATTTTTTAAATAAGATAGTATATTTTAAGTTTGGTCTAAATAAGTTCAATTCAAATTAAAATTTAAATTAAATAAGTCTAATTTGTTTGAATTGTGGGCTTTAGTTTTATTAACCGTACAAATCAGTGGGAAATTGAATAAAAAGAGACATATGACTTTTGGAATAAGGGGAGAAGGACAGAAATAGGGTTTGCGGCGAAAGAATATAGGAAAGGAGCAACGGCGCCAGCTATTGCTATTCTTCATCTTTTCTTTTCTTTTCCTCAATTTTTCTAGGCCAAGCTTCTTCTACTCTCATTTTTCACTTGTTTTTGTTCAGTTTTTAGTTCCATTAAAAATAATTTTTTTAATATGATCAATCACAAATTATGATCCTAAATTATAATTAGAGTTTTTGATATTTAGAAAATATTTTATTTTATTTTTATTCTAATTTTATTTTTCTTCACTCTACCTCTGAATTTTATATTTTAATTGATATTACTGATTAAAGTAGCTTTATTATATAATTTTTGGGTTATATATTTTATTTGAAATTTTACTTATTATAATCGATTGAGATAGCAACATAAGAGCAATTTGGCATTGCTTGAGTGATTATTCATGTTTTGTTTCTGATAGGGTTAAAATAAATACAGTTGTTAGATTGTAAGTTAAGAGAGATTTTAATTAATTTATAACTTAATTTCTTATTTAATTCACAAATGATAATTTAAAAAATATATAATAAAATCAAAATAATAAAATTAAATAAATTTAATTTATTTTGTAGATGAGAAAGATTAAGGTTAAGTGATTGAATTGTAATTATGCTGCTTGTGTTTGGTAATTTTTTCAATTGAACTTGCTTTAATTATTTAATTTTAATTTAGTTTTTAAATTAATTTTGTAAAAAAATTTATTATTTAACTTTTCATAATCCTAATTTAAGTAGTTAATTAATTGACTTTTAGAAAGATAACTTAAATTGCGCTTTACCGTAAAATTTAAGTTTTATTAATTTTGGTTCTATTAGTGTTAATAACTAACATGGTAACTAGTGAGTTTATAGATAAGACATAACATTTTATTTGGTCTAAAATATAAGTGGGTTTTAGGAAAAAATTGTATATTAATAAAGTTCATTCTCATAAACATATAAAATTGTTTTCCCTTTTTATTCTTAATGCCAGTTATCAATATACTTCATGATAAGTATTAGCTAACTTTATACAAGATCTAGGTTAATACATATGAAGAAAAAATTTAAAATTATTTTTTTATATATATTAAATTACTTATATTTTGAATTGAAAAAAGTGTGATGAAGTGTGCATGTGATAGATGAGCCTACGGTCAGGAAAGATGTTTTTTAAGCTGCAGAAAAAGTTATAGGCGTGTTTCAAATTAAGTAGGTTTCTTTGAAATGTTAGAGAATAGATAATCTTTTAATTTTAATATTTTTGGCCAAAATTTTAATTTTAATACTAATAATAATAACTAGTATTAGTTAAATGCTTTTAAAAATTAACATTTAAAATATTATTAACACCCCAATCCCCCTTTTCTTTGTATATTTGGCAACTAAAATACGTTTCTATTTTCAATCATATTTTTCTTGTATTTAAGTTCTTTGGAATTTTTATTCATTTTATTAATATTTTGAGGGTTAATGTATTTTTTATTTAAATATTTTTACAATCAAATAAAAATATCTCTATATGGTTTAATTAAATTTTATTATTTTAATAATAACTAGTTAGATCCTAATCTAACCCACAGTTAAATCGGATTTGGATTCAATGTCTATCGCTAGTGCATACACTAAGTACCTATCTCATCTGAGACATTTAAATCTAAATTGACAGTTTAAATAAACCCACACATTCAATAATTTCAAGTGGAGTATGAATTTAAATTTATTAATATGGATTTCAACGGCTCAGATGGAATAGGTACTCAACAGGCATTGAATTGAAATCCTGATTGAACCACTGACTCTTAAAGCGTTACCTTAATCGATTCAATGATTGATTTAATTTTCAGTGCCTTGATTAAATTAGAATTGTTCATTCTAGATCTAATTGTCCAAATTTTCCAAGAAAGTAGACGTAGAGTGCAGTGAAGAAAGAAGATAAGGAAAAGATATACAAAGTTGTTGGCATTCTTATTTACAAGACTGTTTTCAAAGTCTGGATAGTAATTAATACATTTTTTAAAAAAATGTCCCCTTAAAAAGTGCCTTTAATTAATTGTTAGATAGTATTTAGTTATGAAAGGTATTTGAGAACACATGAGAGAGTTTTAAAAAATAAAAGTAAAATGTTTTTCTTAAAAAAGCCAAGAAAGTAGACGTAGAGTGCAGTGAAGAAAGAAGATAAGGAAAAGATATACAAAGTTGTTGGCATTCTTATTTACAAGACTGTTTTCAAAGTCTGGATAGTAATTAATACATTTTTTAAAAAAATGTCCCCTTAAAAAGTGCCTTTAATTAATTGTTAGATAGTATTTAGTTATGAAAGGTATTTGAGAACACATGAGAGAGTTTTAAAAAATAAAAGTAAAATGTTTTTCTTAAAAAAGGGGACGGAAAGAATATAAAGTGGTATTTAACTAGTTGATCGGTATCCAAAATGTATAAAACGGAACGGGAAAACATTCTGAGAATTAATCTGATGAATATCCCATCCCCAAAAAAAAAAAGAGGAAAAATAAAAAAGTCGATGAATATATGATGAAAACGATGGCCCTTGCAGATAGCAAGAGATTTCATTAGAGCCAGTAATTCGGACAGACCGATCTTATTTGAGTCGGATTCAATTCAAGCTGGACTTATTTGGATCGGACTTAAAATATCCTACTCCTTCTAAAAAGGCCATATAACCAAGTCCGGCCCTAACACCTTTGGGCTTCGGGCTTATTTGGGTTGGCCCGAATAACCAAAACTTTTTAAAAATATTTTTTTTTATTTTTTTAACTAATTTTAATTTTTAAATAATTCTATTAAGCATAAAATATTATTTTAATTTTTAAACAATAAAATAAAGAATAACTTATCAACTTTATATTTAAGCAGCTCTATTATTATTTCGTTGTATTATGTATAATTTATTCATGAATGTTTCATTTACTTGTAAATTAATGTCTTAATTGTTTAAATATTGCTCTTATTATAGTCATATATAAATATTTTATATATTTTAATTAAATTATATTACTTTAATTATGATTAAGCTGATCTCAATTCAATCACAGTTAGACTACTAACTTAAAATTATTATCCTGATTAGTTCAAAGTTTTTAATAACTTTTAGGTAAATTGTACTTTTTATTTTTATAAATATAAAAAAAATTACCATCATTATATTATATAAAAAATTATTTAAATATGAGTAAAATATTTTTTTAAAATCATTTTTTTAACTTTTTATATTATTTAACTCTTACATAAAAGGATTCTTACTCTAATTTACTCTTAATTTTAATCAAATCTAACATGGATAATAATTAAGTAATTACCCAAGAATATTATTTTATTTATTATGTTTATCTAATAGTAGAGTCAGGAATTCGTACATGCCTAAATTTTATGTTTAAAATTATTTTTAATTTTATTTTTACTTTAAAATTAATTATCTTAATTTATAAAAAACATAAAATTATTTTTTTATATGTAAATGATTTATAGGACTCAAAATTTTTTTTAACAAAAACTGGGTCTTAAAATATTAAAATCAATATTAAAATATATTTTAAATATTATTTTGAGATATGTTATTAATTAAAAATAATAAAAATATGAAATATAACTATTTTTAATTTTTTTAAAAAAAATAACTACATTAAAACACTTATATATATAGTATTTTGGTATAAAATAATATAAAACTTAAAAAATTAATTAATATTTATCCTATTTTATATATTTTTTTAAAAAGTTATTTTTTTTTTATTTAGGTATTTAGACCAAGGTCGAACCCAATCGGGCTTGGTCTGAATTTTTTTGGACCTGTTTGGGCTGCTCTAATAAGTTCAAATAATAAAAAAGTAATATTTTTTTAAGCTTTGCCTTAAATTTTTTAAATGGTTCGAATTGATTCATCGGATTTAGCTTAAATTATCAGCTTTAGATTGGAACAGTGTTAAAGCATTCCCTCAATTATTCATCCTGACGTGTAAAAATATCTCCAGACTTGTGGTTGGGAGTGGGGTGGTACTTTTTTAATCTTATTAGCCACGTGTATGTTTTCATTCGATGCGCTTCTCGTTCGAAATATGAAAATATCACACAATGCCAATGGGTCATCACCGATAGGGGTGTTCACAAGACGGAACGGGACTGGGACACCCCTGTCCCGTGTCCCGTCCCGAAAAAAAGATCGGGACTGAATTTTGGTCCCGTGTCCCGTCCCGTCCCGAAAGTCGTCCCGTCCCGTTAAGAGTTGGGACGGGACCGGGACAAGATCGGGACGTCCCGCCGTCCCGATAAATAGAATAATATTGAAAAAAGATTTGGATAATAACGTTCATTAAAATTTTAAATCATATAATTTATTAAGTTTAAAATCAAAACAACACAAGCACATAAATAACAATAATTTAAAATCAATTATTGAATTATATTAATCATAACTACATATTATAATAACAAATGTAAGTGATCTTTATGCTATAAGATTCACAACAACAGGCAAGTCAAACACAACATCAAATCATTATTCTTCTACTTTAGTGAAGATGTACTAAGCTAATTACTCTTCTAAAAATAAGCAAGAAATATGTTATAAATAAAGGTTATTAAATAGATAGATATAAGAATAAATTATATTAATATAATTAATATCTTATAAAGAAAGATATCGCCATATTTACTCCATGCCATTAAAATTATCAATATAAAAAAACTTTAGTTTTAAATAAGAATTGCAAGTATTAAAATTATAATTGATATAATTAATATAAGTATAAATTATATTAATATAATTAATATATTTAAAATAAACAATAATATATATAATATTCGGGACGGGACGGGACGTCCCGATGCTAATCCCGTGTCCCGTCCCGTCCCGAACCCCTTTCCTGTCCCGTCCCGTAAAGTCCCGTCCCGATTATTTTCGGGCCGGGACAAGACCCGTCCCAATATGATCGGGACGATACCGGGCCAATCGGGACGGGTCTAGGTTGAACACCTCTAATCACCGATACAACAGGCCAGGAAATAGCCACGTACCGTCACCAACTCCGCACGGTGTAATGACATGACTGCACAGCCGGCTTGGCGGCAGAATAGCCACGCCGCAACGCACACCGAAAGAAGTCGGACGGAAGAAAACAAGGCGAGAATTTTTATATGGGATAATGATAGTTAAGTTTTAAGGAAATGAGCTAATGATAGTTAGATTTTTTAATAATTTTTTTTATACAATAAATTATAAATATTAATTTAAATAGTTATAAATAAATTTTTTTTATTACAATCTAAAAATTATATTTAATATTTAAATATTTATTTAGCATTAAAACTCTTATATTTATAATAATCTGAGCCGATATTTTCAATTTATTTTTTTAAAAAAATTGTCCAGGATTAAACTGGTATTAATTCAGTATTGTGAAACTTAACTGTCATTCTCCTTTGTTATATCTCCATCAAGGTGATTAATTAGAAAAATGAAGTTGTCAATCAAAGTTAAAAGTAATTAATTATATTAAGTAAAATTTATATATAATTCTGTCAAAAAAAAAATCTTCTCATCATTGTCGTCCAAAATATAATTCCTGTTGTGTTCTTTGTAAATCTCATGGTGGAAATTTTCTGTAAGGCTAATCACTCTCTCCCATTCTCGACCATGCAAACTTCCCATCACAAAACCCACCCGACTGACGGCAATGAAGTTGGTGTGTATGGTGGCCAAAATCACGTTTTAAACAAGATCTTTCAAAACAGTACAAATGGTTTCTCTTGAATATAATAATGGTTGATGTGTATGTGATCAAATACCTGTTGATGATGTTTATAAAATGCCTTTCTCAACCATGCAAACTTCCCATCCAAACCCCAACAGCTGTTGGCAATGAAGTTGACTTCATCATCATGGCTAGCAATCTTTATCCCCTTCCTCACCTTCCTCCTCTTCTTTCGCCGTTTTCGCCGCCACCGATATAACCTACCACCGGGGCCAAAACCATGGCCTATCATAGGAAACCTCAACCTCATAGGCCCTATTCCTCACCACTCCTTCTATGAGCTCACCCAAAAATATGGACCCATCATGCATCTCAAGTTAGGCTTCAAAGACATCATCATCGTGTCCTCTGCTAACATGGCTAAAGCCTTCCTTAAAACCCACAATCATAACTTCTCGTCACGACCAAAAACTACCGCCGGAGAGCACGTGGCCTACAATTACTCCGATATTCTCTGGGCCCCCTATGGCCCTTACTGGCGCCAAGCCCGCAAGATATGCTTTACAAAAATGTTCTCTCAAAAAAGCCTACAATCGAGCGGGTATATCAGAAAGGAAGAGATGAAAAGTATGTTGAATGAACTTTTCATTTCTTCAGGCACCACCGTATTATTGAGAGATTACTTTTACACTTTAACCCTAAATATTATAAGTCGCATGGTGTTGGGAAAGAAGTACGTGGAGAAAGGTCAAGGTGGCTTTGTTAGCTGGGAAGAGTTCAGAGAATTGTTGGACGAGTTTGTGCTGCTCAATACGGGAGTTGCAAATATTGGGGATCTGTTCCCTTGGATTAATTCCTTGGACTTGCAAGGTTACATGAAGAGAATGAAGGATTTCAATGCTAAGTTTGATAGGTTTCTGGAGTATGTGTTAGATGACCATGAAGAGAAAAGAAAAGGGGTTGAGGATTATGCGGCCACAAACATGGTGAATGTGCTTTTACAGCTCGTTGATGATCCCACTCTTGAGATTAAGCTTCAAAGGCACAATGTCAAAGCATTAACTCAGGTGCATGTGTGGTACAATTTTGACACAATAGGAATATATATATATATATATAGGCAAACAATAATCAACTACTCCCTTCATCCCAAATTATAGAGCACTTTTAAAGGAATTTCTTCATTCCAAAATATAAGATGCTTTGAGTAGATTAAAGTTTCATTAAATGCACTAATTTCAATATTACCCTTTCTCTTTCTCTAATTAATTTCCATCACTTCTCTTTTGAATATATTAAATGATGGGTATTTTGAAAAGTTTATATTTTTGTTTTAAAAAGATAAAGTTGTTAAGTGTATTTAATGAGGTTTATTGATATATAAAATTTTATTTAAAAGTGTCTTATAATTTGGAATGGCGGAAGTAATAGATATTTAGTGAATTATTACGAAAGACTAATTTACGTACTCATAACATATTAGTTAATAACATGTTTTGTATGCTTGTATGTATGTTTCTTAGGACCTTGTAATAGCTGCCATAGATACCACAGCAATAACTATTGAATGGGCAATGTCTGAGCTGTTGAAAAACCCAAAAATCTTAAGGAAGTCTACAGAAGAGTTGGACAAAGTGATCGGAAGAGATAGGTGGGTGGAAGAGACGGACTTAGTCAACTTGCCTTATATTGAAGCCATTGTTAAAGAAACATTGAGATTGCACCCTGTAGCCTCTGTGTTGCCTCCAAAAATAGCCATGAATGGTGACATTGAAATTGCAGGGTATGACATCCCAAAAGGAACTCAAGTGATTGTCAATGTGTGGGCTATTGGTAGAGACCCTATGATGTGGGACAACCCTAATGAGTTTTACCCAGAAAGGTTCATAGGTAAAGATATTGATGTGACAGGACATCACTTTGGGTTATTGCCATTTGGGGCTGGAAGGAGGATCTGCCCTGGTTATCCTCTTGCTCTAAGGGTTGTGAATTCAAGTATAGGAAATTTGGTGCATGGGTTTTCTTGGAGCTTGCCGGATCACATGAAGGAAGTAGACTTAAACATGGAGGAAATTTGCAGGCTTACTACCCTCAGAAAACAACCCCTTGAAGCTGTTGTTAAGCCTAGGCTTTCATCTCATGATCTTTACTGATGTTACATGTGGTGGTCCATTTGATTTGAGCACTATCATTTAGCTTCTTGTTATTTGTATTGCTGTTATTTATATTGCTATTAACTACTTGTATTATAAAAATATGTGGTCAGATGAATAAAAAGTTGTTACTTAATATATTTCCAGGTGAAATAGTGATGATATTTGGATAATATATTTTTCTAGAAAAAATTGATTAACAGAGAGTGATAATGTTTGGATAATATTTTTTAAAATTGATTTTGCAAAATCAATTTATCATATGAAGGAAAAATAGCTCTATAGCAAAATAGAGTTTCAGAACCAAATAGAATTTAAGAAAATTAAAAGCATTTGTAGGTATATTGAATCAATGTCTGGGTCAAGAAGGAACCTACTCTTCACTGGAGTTGGCTTGCCTCTACTAAGGGAAGCCCTTCTCCGCACCTCCCATATTTAATATTTTTTTATTTTAAATTTATTAAAATAAAAAATTATAAAGATCATAAAAAATTTTAATAAATCTGCACACTAGCCTAGATGATCAAGATTTAATATGTATGGTCAAGTAAATTTTTTATTTTAATAAACATAAAATAAAAATAAAAAATATTAATTTTAAGCAGTCTAGATTTACACTCCTGCTCATAGCAGGTGCGGAGGAGGGGAGTTGCCAACTCCCTCTTGGCTGCCCCATTCATCAACTTCATGCTTTCTATTACCCAAAGCATTAAATTTGATTGAATTTAATTTTTTATTGTTGATAAATCATATATGGCCAGTTAATTTAATTGAGGTAAACATTAGATATGCATTGGAAATAAGGTGGAAGTAGATTATTTCCGATACATCTCTCCTCTTGTTACCTCAATATTCTCCCAACAATTTGCTCATGTATCATAGAACCTGTTTGGATATATATACTCAAAATAATCATGAGTCCAAAACCAAGATTTTGAAAAAGAGTATCCAAATACCCTCAATCTTTCTAAACTTCATCTGTCTTCCAAAATTCCATTTGGAGGAAGTGACAATAAACCCCATTTAAAAATCAATTATAAGTTTTATGAATTGTTGGAATGTTCTTTTTATAATTTTATCCTCCATTTTACTTATCAATATTTACGTTATAAAAAAAGAATATCCTTTATTGTAATTTGAAAAATTTAAAATAATTTTAAAAAATTGGCTGGACAAAAATGCCTCTTCTAGGTTTCAGGGTAATTGGCTGGCCACTGTAAAGTAGTTGCCAGCAAGATGTTTAATTGCCAAAAGCAGGATGTTTGTGGCTTTGGCCTTTTAACAAGAAGTTGATGCTCATTTTCCGGCGGTTAGCCAGTCGTCAACGTTGGGCTTTTACTAGGGTCAATTTCGTCCCCCCAACTTTTCGTAAAAAAATGGTTAAGGACTTTGGTCCTTTTTTGGTATTTCAAAAATTTGTTGTCTCTAATTATAATTAATGTCATTGTGTAGTCTATGAATGTCACTTTCCTAATGGAAAAGGGGCCGAAAAATAAACAGTGGCTAAACAACTTTTGTATGATGGTACCTCAACGCGGGGGTTGAATGCACTTTCTGCTTTCGCGGCTTGTAAGGCGAAGTGTCAGAGCTTTCACCCAATCCACTTGCATCGCCTTTAAAATAGGGATAATTAGATTAAAAAATCTCTTAAAAAATTTATTTACAGAAAAAAATAAACAACAAATCTCATTTGTTTAAAAAGAATTATGTTTTCATTTAAACAATAATCTATTTTGTATTAATAATGATTCATAAATAATTTTTTTGAGTGATCATTAAATATGATTCTTCCTTTAAAGTATCTCATGATACCTTTACAATTTTTTCCTTAGGTACACAAATATTTTTTTTTGATCACTTTCAGTGGATTAAGCCCAATATAAGTGTATAAAAATTTATTAATATAATCAAAAAAAGTCTTAGTCTCTATCTCTTGAGTGTGATTTTTCCCTGACGCTTGAATAAAAGAGGGAACAGTTGTGTCAACCGCATAGCACACAGTTACCCGCTCCTCATATTGTGTGTGAATGTGAAAGTTATATGAAAGATATGAGAACCGTCTTCTCATTCTTAGATGCGTGTGTTTAGTGTGACTCTACTTTCCTTCCCTTACTCTCTGAGTGTTTGCGCATTTGCTATTAACTTGAACCGAGTTTCTCTCGTGACTCCACTTCCATGTAGTAGTAATAACTCATTTGGTGCAACTCACAAGGGATGTTTCTGCTTCCATCTACTCACATTTTTATTGAAGATATCACTGTTTAACATAATTGAGTGTTCAATGAGGTAACATTACTGTAATTAAAATACATACAAATATATTTATTTGACTATGAAAAAAAAATATTTACATAAAAAACACTAATCCTAAAAATATTTTGCAATAATAATGTTTTGAATGTTAATTAATAATTGAAAAGCTTGTGAGTCTGTGACTCACGCTAGTTATTATTAATATTAATATTGAAAATGGAAAGTGAAAACGCAAGTACTAATAAAAGTAAAGAAGGCCTATACAGTGAATAAAAGCAAGGCATGACTGTTCAGTGAAAAAATTGAAGTTTGAAATTTCACACCCTCTTCCTCTTTGTCCACGCGTTTGGTTTCTGTTTTCCTCTCAAGTGGTCCCATTCTCTTGCTCTCTCTTTTCAAGGTGCTGTATTTCATACAGCACTTTGTGTTTGGATAGAATAAAAATAACCGATTTTTTTGATAAAATAATTGATTTTAATAAAAAATATACAAACAGCTCAAAATAGCACTAATTGATTATTATGGTTGGAATCATGTTTGTTAATAAGCTTTAGGAGGGAGCTTTTTCTCAGATCAATTTTACCGTTATAATATTAATTATCTGTCAAATACTCACCTACCCATATTACCCTCAGCAGTATTACACGTGATTCTCCATATTCCTCTCGTCTTAGGAGACTCTCTTTGATCTTCTTCTTGTGCCACCTAATCGCCATCATCCTCCCACCCGCCCACATGGTCACCGGCCGCCGTCTGTAGGCATTTTACTCCTAATAATACAAGAGCACATGTACCTGATAAAATATTTAATTTCTGACCAAAATTTGAGCTATCTGAACTTAACAAAATTAATTTAAGTTTCAAATCAGTGTATTTAATCCTTGTGAAAACATAAAAAATTTTATACTCTTTTTTAAAACATTTTTTTCATATAAAACTATTAATTTACATTCAAGTTGCATTGAATCCATGGAAGAGAAACATGTCAAACATGTTTATTTATTCACAAGATTTGAGCTCAAAATCTTACCTAACAGGCATCGAGTCATATTGTTATGTTATGATTGAAAAATTATATATCAATTACTTTTTTTTATTGAAACTAATTATGAAAATATAAGAGCTGAGCTGTAACTAAATTTGATGAATGTTAAAGAAATGGGAATTGTCTGGACGGATGGACGAAGCTTTTGTTATAGGCCTACAAAGTCATGAACAACCTAAACTAATGAAACATGGATCCGAAGCCCACATCCCATTTACCCAAAACACCCATTAGCCCAACATGAGATATAGCACATGCTGATAGAAAGCCATGCACAGAGGAGAAGGATAAACGACATGTTCAAATAACACATTCCATTAAAATTGGGCCTTTTCCTAATTGGGAAGGGGAAGGCAGAGGGCAAATTAAAGTAGCACAAGTTGGAAAACAGAATCAAATTAAAGCACATTAGCAACAGATATAGTTTAATGAGCTTGGCAAATTTGGTGCATGGGTTTTATTGGAACTTGTCAGATCATATGAAAGAAGTGGACTTGATAATGGAGGAAACTTTTAGGTTTACTAGTGTCAGGAAACAACCACTTGAAGCTTTTATTAAGCCGAGACTCTCAGCTCGCCTTTATCTCTTGGCAGTGATATGCACTTCGTGTTTGCGCTGCGGGTGTGGCAATGCAAGGGCTATCTATAATTAATAAAATTGAAGTTTGTTTGAGTCGGGTGGTCCGTGTGATTTGATTATTGTCACTGAATTTCTTCTTGGTAGCATTATTCTTGTGTTGTAAAACCATTAATCTAATAACAAGTTATTATATATATATATATATATAACCAGGTAAAATGATATGATTCACTCAATATGATTAGTTTTGCTCACATTAATTTTGCCGTTTTTTCTGACAGTGGCTGGCCGGAGTTCCAGCAACTAGCAGTGGAGGGGTTAAACCTTTTTTTAGTGAAATAAGGGTATTTTAATAATTGCGTATGAAAATTTATTTACGAGTAAGTAACTTGAGAATAATTTATATGTCTTATAAAACTTTTAAGAAATTGGAATCTTTAAAAAGGATTTCACAATAATTCTCTCAATATCATATATATAAACAAGGAAGTAGGACAACAAAAATTAACCAATCCCCTCCCAATCTGCAAGAAGAACCATGTGTTGGCAAATGGTGGTCCACCATTTTTATTTGTGTTACTAGCTATAGGATGCCACATTATCATGAGCATAATTTGTTTTCTTTGAACTAATGACGTGATTGAGAGAGAGAAAGATATTAATATCTATTACAAGTTTTTTTTTTTTAAATGAGAAAGGCAAGCCTGAGGCTTGAAAAGATTACAAAAAGAGAACCTAGATAACCCTTAAACTATCCTCATGTAAAAATACATTACAATCAGCAGGAAAATCAGTAGTAATAGTTATCAAATCTGCCAACTCCATGACTATCTCCTACAATGAGAGCTGTACATTTAGCAAACTTCATACACATGATGAATGTTAACCTCCATAGTACCATATAAAATGTTGACCATGGAATTCATTTTTGCCCTCCAAGGATCACTCTTGGTTTTTGATTCCATGATTCCATCTAGTGGTCGAGGCTCAGGGAGAAGATGTTTTAAGGAAGGTGTGATAAAGATGGACGTATTAGAAGGCATCGACTGGGGCAGAGGCACAAGAACTCATTTATTTTGTCTGAGCTAAAGAGCCACTTACCACTCTAGGCCATAATTCTTTTGTCTTGCTTGACTTTTTTTTCTATGGATTTGAATCCATTTTCTAGTCCATTATTGGTTGAACTTGTGGGAGGAACTATGTCAATCAAGGCCGATGGGTTGGGTCTTATAGTTTCCTTACCCTTTGCTACACCAATCCTTTCCCACTTTGGGTCCTTTCCACGAGACTTATCTCAGAGACAGCTTTTTTCTAAACCTCCTTTTTCTCAACATACACTGCCATAGATTTATCCATAGTGTCAGAAGCAGACCTTCCCATATGTATCATCATCATCCCCTAAGCCTGTAAGGGCTGCAGATCTTGAAGAAATCCACCTGTCATCAACTTTTTTCCCTTGAGCCGTGTTTCTTCCCCTAAAATCGTACCTAACTTTATAGCCTTTTTGATGCGCGAAACGAGGACAAGGAGGCTCCGGCGGAAACATCCAAGTCCCGAATATTTCCTCTGCTTCAGGTAGCTTACTCGCCGGCGACAAGCCAGGGTGGCGGAATAGCAATAGTTGGGCTCAAAGCTTAAGAAGATGACACACCTGATATCCATGGACACGCTTCCTTTCGATGTCCATATCTCCCACGGGCAAAACAAATTAGACCAAGTCTCTCATACTCCACATTGAAGAGTGCAGAAGTCGAGATAATTCGAGGCACCAATTTCTTTTGCAAGTCGAGCTCGACACAAATCCTAGCATATCTCCCTCGTTCAACTTTAGCTCTGAAGGCATCTACATCTATAATGGTATTCATATCAACGTTGATAGTTCAACCGATCATGTCACCCAATCTTCATATGAAGCTCTTGGTGTAATAATGCATGGGAATCTTAGGAATGCGAACCCAGGTGGCTATTCTTCCCAGAGAATTATGAAAAGGATCAAAATATGGTGTCCATCGTTGAACAAGCACATAATGCTGTGCAATAAGCCAAGGTCCTTCAAACAAGACTTTTTTACAGTGAACTGCCCAGTTGATCTCATCAGTGAAACGAATGATATAGTAGTTGTTAGGAAGGTCAATGAGCTTGAATTCATTCAGGTGCCAGATTCTGCTCAAACACTCCTTGAGCTTTCACAGAATGAAGCGTGCTCCGAGAATAGCGATAACCAATGCGTTTTTCCAAGGCCTACACCAGTCATTAAACTCATCGTGAGAGACGAGGACGACAGGATAAACACTCATCAGCTTTTTTATTTCCTCTGAAGGTTCAGGTAGTTCCCATGTTTGGTCAAGCAAGTCCGAGATCAGAGGATCGTCTTCCATGACGGAACTTCCATACGCAATGCCATTATAATCGGTTCCTTTGAATCCTAAAAGAGATTCCTTGTATGAAAACTGCTTGTGGTTGAGAGTAGGACTCTGCTTTTCTTCATATGGTTGTTCCAGATTAACACAGGTTTCTGCATCTTCCATTTTATCGGACATGATAGGTCTTCCTTGACCTCCTTATTTTTCTTAACACGACCATTAGGAGAGAGCTGTTCCAGAGGCCTATCCGGCGGAATTTTCCAGTTGCATGTTTCTTCCATTGTCGTTCCCAAGTTTCTAATGCTTGTGATTGTGCCTCGCTTGATGAAGCTCGGCTCCAATGGGCGGAGGAGCCGAGGAGGAGCGTCGATGATTATAATAATTACATCTCCAATGTCTATTACAAGTTAAAAACTTGTTTTTCATTATACATGATAATCAATTATAACGTTCCCGTGGTTTGCATTTTGTATATAAACACAACATTTATGTATGTTTGTGCGCATTGCGAAACAGTGATCCTTTCAACATGACTTGTTACGCTTTCATAAATAATGAAATTATATCATGAAAATAGAAATTGAACAAAAATTATTCAATTTTATTTACTTTTTTCCTAATGTTTAGCATTTGCTTTTATCAATAATTGAATGATTATTAGAAGACAACGGCTATTTGTTGCACTTTCTTGTTCAGATATTTGAATCATATATATCCAAGAACATATACAAGACTAAATTCAGATAAGATAATATAATACTCAATATAAAGATTAAAGAAAAACATACACCAATTACTGTAAAAGGAAAACATGATTGTTAATGCATGTCTGCATCGCAAATTAAGTACTACACCACAAACAACTACAGTAAAAGTTAATAATAAATTAGACAAAACAACAGAGTTGCTTGTCAATCCAGTACAGAATTGTGAGCCTCCATCTCTCGTGTCTCTGCATCCCTACTAAGCAAAAGGTTCCTTGTCATATTACTCTCCTCAAACTTGGGATCCAAATGAACTTTTGTAACATTGGAGATCTGTATTAGTTCTATTTCACCTGAATAACGTACTGAAGAATACAATTTAGTAATGTACATCTTATTACGCAAGAATTGAAGACTTATATTCACATAATTAAAGAAGGATAATGCCTTGATAGTACTTCGTCACTTGTGCGTGCTGGCAAGTTTTTACAGTACGCATATTCTGCCCAAACTTCAATGGCGTCCTACAGGTTACATGAAATTATCTCCTTCTCAACATCATCTCAATTTACTTAATTACCCATTTATTATCTCTTTTATTCCATAAATAAAAATTCAAGATGCTACATCAGATTTGCCACATGCTCCATCTCACATTCATATATCAGTCCCACCTTCTCTCATCTAATTTCCTATTCTCTTTTCATATCTTTTTTCTCCCCCCCCCCCCCCCAACAATTTAACTCTCACTCTGAGTGGCCTGAAATGACTTGTATGGTTGATGATTAGGCAGATTTTTTACCTTTGCTTACCCCCAATAAAAAAAACAGAGTTGGATTCTTACTAAAGGGGATAAAACTCATGTATTTCAATTGCACAATTATATTATTCTAACCTTTTTAAATTTTAGATTCTTTAATTTGTCAATTTCTTTTGAATTTTTAACTCTAAATTTTAAAAATAAAGAACGTTCATCGATTTGAAACTGCACAAAGTTCAAAATTTCAAAATACTCAACTCTTCAGACTCAGTCGTGTCAATTTTTTTTTTTTTTTGGTTGACTACTTATGAGTAAAAGTTATTAGATGTATAAAACCTTCTTCTCACAGTAATGGAGACATACTGATGAAATATGATTAAATTGGTGTAATTTTGAAAAACAGATTATTCCAGCTTGTGAAACCAGACAAAATCCATTAATGGTTCTGATATAAGAATCATGAAAAAAGCAGCTTCATATCATCAAATATTAATTAAGATGAAACAATCAGCAATACAAATGAACATGATAGGTTGTGCTTTTGTTGGGAAAATATCAGGACTCAACCTGCAGCAAAAGACTTGATCAGTTACCTTTCAATGAATATCTGACACCATCATCATACTGTGTATATGACTTCTTCTGCAATATTTGAATATCATTCCAATGAATATCTGATTAAACCTGTATAAAGAACATTAATTCGCAAGGCTCCAAGTAACCACTTTGATCTATAGTTAAACGTCCTTTTCATCCTGCTACTGACTCACCTACATTGCATCTGGTTGTTAACCTCTCCGTCTTCTTTTCTCTGCCATCTCAACGTTATCATGGAAATGGAAAGACACCCAACTGTTAAATTTACTGGGAAGGCTTTATGAAAGAGAACAAACAACCAAAGCAACCGTCACTGTCTATTTTTATATTGTGCACTGTGGATGAAAGGAGTTGTGGTTTGAAATTTGAAAATATGACAGGGACTTTTGAGATCCCTCATCTCTCCCTCTCTCTCTCTCTGATGAGCTTTATACTGACCAAAGTACCAGGTTTACTGTAGCTGAGAGGGATATTTTCTAGAGAAATATTGATGTCCTAATGTCAGCAATTCATAATAAAAACAGATCTTTTACATATTGGTGTCTACCTAAGAGGATTTTGGTCATGATAGCAATGGATTAGAACCTTCGTACATTGGTGTACGTTAAAACTCTTGCAAATAAGAGGAAAATAACAGAAATTACAGGGAAAGAAGATCTGACCAACTTTTAATGGAAACTTTTTCTGGGGCAATCTTTTGATTAATCTGAAACCTCTGATTCAACCTGTACAATTTGATAGGAACACCCATTCTTATATGTTGAATTTGGAAGCATCTGGTGTGGTTCAGTTTTGTCAAAGTCTTTGTATGTTATGCATGTGACATGATACCTATAGTGTCTAGAGCCTAAAGTTTTATTGAGGACTACAATTTAGTATTTACGAAACATTCTGAAACCATGTCTGATATGCATAATATTTATTATTTAATAAATTACATCATAACCTCCATGCTTTGCATTTTATTTCTGATGTCATTTTGTTTATGCTTCGGTTTTGAATAGCTGTGGATGGTTAGACTATCAAGAACACCACATTCGAGGACTTATAAGCCATAATAGTATTAAAAAGGCATCTCTGATTCATAAGAATAAATGAGTCATACTATTTTAATTTGTCAATTATAAATGATTCAAGACCATCAGAACTATCTGGTTAGGATATGTTTATTTATTCTACGTTTAACATCCAAAAAAATACTTTTCAACATTCAAAAAGCTAAACGTTGTTTGGGCATTACCATTTCATCTATACCGACTTTTGAAAAGCACATTTAAATTAGACTTGAAAGTAGATCTTGAAATGTGATGAATTGAAATTTTGCAAAACCACATTCAACTTTTTGAGTGATATTGCATTATCTCTTCGTTCAAATGCTTTTGTTTTGTAAAAATGATAAATAAATTAAAAATCACAATTGATTAGAAAATAACTCTTATCTCACTCCTATTATTAAATAATCAAGCAAAAAGTGATTTAGTGTAATTAATCATGTTGATTTTCAATATTAATATATATTAAACTATTTATATAATTCTAATTCAATATATCTAACTTTATATTTTTATTATTATTTAATATATCAAATTTTTATATTATTTCGAATTTTTATTTGATATATTTTTCAAACTTTTCAAATATATATTTTGTATAACAAAAATTATAAATCATAGAAATTAATATTCTTTTTGGTAAATTTTACATTCAAATACACTTTTCATGGCATACAATTCAAATAACTTTCAATTTATTAAATTAATTTTTAAAAATATATATTCAAACATAAATTTTATTACAACAATAGATTTTTATTATATTAATTTTTATCAAATGAACTTTTAATAAATTAATTTTGACCAATAAAAAACTAAACACACACTTATTCTAACATTTTCATCCATCATGATTAAATTCAAGGAGCAGAATCTTTTATGAAGACCATAGCATGTCTTGCCTACAAGATGTAATCACAAATAAATACCCCCCTTCTTCACTATTTGTGCCTGCATTCCATAAAAAGATTAGTAAAACATCACATTTCTATTTCAAAATTTAAGGCTCAAGTTTATAACTAATTTTCTTTTATTAAATATTATTTTCCTTGGTTTCTGTTGTAGGGCGTCTTTTATGTACAAAGATTCTTTGGTTCTTAATTCAAGGCATTTGATAGTATATTATATTTTTTTAATATTACTCCTATTTAAACTCATTGCAAATGAAAAGCATGTAAATTTAAAATTTTTTTATTTAAATAGAGATAAAATTAAAATATTATTTAATTTTTAGACAAAGTTAATAATTTAACTATCCTCTTTGGTTCTAATGAGGTAATTAAAAATTACTCATATATAATAAAGGATATAGAGAATAATTATTAAACCTAACTTTATTTGATATAGAACTTTTTACAATAGTTTGAGTCTACTTATATTTAGATAATCTAATACCCCTCTAAAGCATAAGGATACAAGCTCTTCATATTAAAAATGCAGAAACACCAAGTCTCTGTTACAATCTCGTAGTAAGGACCAAGCCAATTTGTCTACCATAAATTGCACACATGTCCTTACCACATCTAGAACCATTCTCATTTCGGACTTCAAATATGAGCATAATATGAGCTTCCAAGTCTTGAATAAAGCTAGGCTCTAATGTCACTTACGCTGGAACAACCTATATATAGCCTTGTGAAATTGCAATCCTCACCAAATCAATTTTGACTGTGAGTTTATCATACAAATAAAGGGATATAATGATAATTAAATTTCTAGGTTGGGTTCTTGGGACCTAGTTTGTCTGCAAATTAACGATGGATTTGCAGGTTCTTCCAACTACCTCTTGGACTTGGAGAGAATATTCTACAATTTATGAGATTTAATCTTTTGAAATTAACATAAAGAGGCATATCAGTTGTTTTTTTTTTAAAAAAAAAAAGCCATATAACCCATTATCGAGGAGACCCAAGTGGTGGTGAATCCGTGGCGAATGCCCGGCCTATTATCTTCTAGGCTCTCCCCTTGCAATTTAATTTCAATTCTTACATATAAGGTATTATTTTGTTAAATATATGACATACAAGTACATATCCTTGAACAAAAATCAAAACATTCCCCTGCTTTGCAAGTTTGGGCCGAGTTGAGGTTTCGAAACTTCCTGGCCCACCACTCGTGGCCCAAATGTTGTTCAACAGAGAAAATAGTTATGACTCCGTATGGGAAGCATTGTCTCATCACTTGTCATGCGCTGTTGCGGCAAGTTAAAATGACAAGACTGAGTGACTGACTAACTGACTGTTCCCGGATGAACTGTCAAGTGTCACCTTTCTTTGCTTTAGAATCACTTTCACAACCCCAGCGTATCAACAAAGGTTAATGCAGCTGGAAAGTATTGTAAATTATTTTTGCAAACATTATTTAAGCTTTGAGATATGTTCAGATTCTGACAAGCTGTCAAAATCCAACTTATATAAACCTTTTTATATATATACACATATAAAGATTACCATAACTTCAAAATCTAGTGTCTGCCAAGGTAATTATATAAAGACAAGATTTAAATGCTCAATCTTATATAATTATGTACTTTTACCCAATTAAATTAAAATAAGTGAATTGTAATGTGTTAATAATAATAAAAAAATTTATTATAAAATAAATAATTTATAAATCATTCATGTCTCTTAACTTAATTAAAAATAAACATGTTAAATATATATATAAAATATATAAATTTTTTCCATTATATAACATATTTGCCCGTTTGTTTCAATTTCTTACTCTTTTTGAAACGATGCAATTCAATGTAATGGGACGCAAGACAATCTTAACATATTTTATAATAAAGAAATGGTAATGAAGTGCAGTGAAGATTCATAGGGAAAAAATATGAATGAGTATTATCATTTATCATCATTTTGGTAATGATGTGTAATAGTCATTACCATGAGTTCACTTAAAAAGATAATTACTCTTCTAATAATAATGTAACACTGATTACCATTAAGTATGTGCCTTGTCAATGAACCAAATGGGCCCATAATTGTAAGGCTTAGTCTAGGATGGGTGTCCTTGTAACTTCTCCAACCCCACTCCATCCAAAGCTTGATTGATTTATCTTTATTTGACTCTATATTCATTTTAATGCTAACTAACCAGAATACTTATATGCAATATTCTATTGTTTACGAGGTTTATGTAAGAAAATGAAGATTACGTACGTTCACTGGAAAAGGACTTAGGGAGGCACTAATTTTTACTGTTGCAAATGCGATGATGCGATGCACGTTCCTGTTTTCCACCGGCCCCCCAACCCCCAAAATTTGACTATTCACGAAATCTGTGTATTATTTTTGTTCCTTAATGTTTAATTTATATGCACCTGCGTATCAAGTAATTCGTTAATGCATATAATTACTAAGAAGTAATTTTTAAAAAACATGTGAGAGACTAAATGAAAAAAAAATATTTTAAATACTTAAAATGCTAACTAAAGCCTCAAATAATTTTTTTCCTGAAATTGACACATGGTAATTAAATTAACTCTTTTTTTTTTCGGGGTGGGTGGGGGGATTTTAAATTCGCTTTGGTTGTGCTAGTAAGTAGTAACAAACACTGATATTTTTGTTTAAAAAAGTTACGCAGTTTTTCACTTGAGGTATGAGGATGAAGGCCGCGTGGGCTCCACATGTGGCAGGTGCTTTGATCGCTCAGTGTCACCGGTTTCATTTATTGAATCACACAAAATCAAAAAGATTTCAGAAGAAAAATCAAATCAAATAAATAATTTTTATGTTCTATTTGAAAAATATTACCCTTTTAATTTTAAATTATAAAATATTTTTTAAAAAATTCAACATCTCAAGATATAAAATATTTTAATAAAAATAAAATTTTTTTATATATATTTTTTAATATTATCCTTTTCATATATTATTTCTCTTCAATATTATTTTATTAAAGAAATATTAAATAAAAATATTTTAAAAATTTATATTTTTATCTTAAAAAATAAAGTTATATAGTATATTTAATAAATTTTATTGATATGTGATACTTTATCTAAAAATATTTTATAATTTAAAACAGTATTAAATAATACAAATAAATATTATGAAAATATTAACCAGTTCAATGAAGTGTTTTTGTATTATATTGATCGCAGAATATAAGCATAATTAAGTTTACTATTAATTTTTTTTCTTTTTAATGAAAAAGCCGAAAACAGAACTAAGCTAATAACGATACAAGAGTAAAAATGAACAAATCAACAGAAAATCTTTGATCGGCTACCAACCTTATAAGAAAAGCTGGCTGTTGATCAAAGATCTACAAAACATTACCAAAGGAATGACAAGTCCTACCTAAACAATAAGTATTAACATTAGCTTTCATGTACGTGAAGCTGCTGAGCAAGGCGTTCCGGTTCCTATTCAATAAGCTCTTAGTTTTATTAATAATTTCTTGATAAGGATGATTAGAGGTTGAATCCCATGTTATAGGATTTAGAGTAGTGGCACAATCAGTGAACATTTCCACATTGTGGAATCCATTATACCAGCAAAATTTCAATCCCATCTTGATTCCAAGCAGCTCCGCAATCGCTGGCGATACGACTCCCAACTATTCAAACAAGCTTTGCACATTAAGAATGGGATCTCCCCTAATTTCTATCAACTAGACATTATAAAATATTAAAAAAATTGGCCAGCAAAAAAATACAAATATTATACAATCATATGGTTACCATACATGACATACTCCTTTTGGTCTTATTTATAAAGTAAAGAAAAATATTTTTTTTTTACTTATAAGTCATCTCATTAAATATTCAATATAAATTTTTCTTTTTACCTTTATTAAATGTTGGAGAGAAAAAATATATTATTAAAATATGTATATTTAATAGGATAAAGTTGAAAACTTATTAAATTTTAAGATAAAGTTATTAATTTTTAATTTTTTTTATTTTGATAAAAACATATTGAAAGTAGCTCATAAATAAAAACAAAGGAATTATACTTTTAAAAGCTGAACATGGATATATGTTTTGTATTGTAGTGACGCAGTCTACAGATTTCGTTTTCTTTGAATATTAACTATATAAGGTAACTTGTTAACAAATATCAAGCCAAGAATTTAATTTAGCTTCGAAACCAAGGCACGAAGTAAGTTCGTGACAATGTCTGCAATGTAACAGGTAGACTCCCTAGAGATATTTTATTTTGACGTGTGGTCAATATTTAATTAAAGCAACGTTTTGAAAACGATTCACTTGCTAGTGCTAATTAGCTTGTTGATATTGGAGTCACAATTAAACAATTATTGAGTGAACGAAAAATTCCAAATGCGCATTGCCCAACTTTTGCATCATTCTTTGGCTGGTCCATGTCTTTAGTTTAACCTTCTCTGCTCATCAGTTTGTGATTGGGATTCTCTTCTTTGTTCATTGTTTTTCACCATTTAAATTTTACATTTAATTAAAATTCTTTTTTTTTTTGGTTAAAAAAAAAGAGTTTAGGGATGAGTTGAGTCTCAAACATGCTTTTAGGATCAAAAAGCGTTTATAAATATATTTACAAATTTTCTATCAACAACATTTTTATATTAGTAGCAATTAAGATTTGATCATAAAACCTTATGTGTTATAGGCCATAATCCTTGGCTAACTATTAAAATTATCTTTATTAGTCATGTTAACATTCACAATATTATGCCCATCTTGAATTTGTAATGGAAATGACCAAAATTAAGAAAATAAATGGCATATGAACCACATATAAGTTTGATTTAGGGTTAATATATAATTTAAATTTTAAATTATATGTTTAGGGATAATTTGAACCCTAAACTTTTCAAAAATACATTATGAACCCTAAATAATTAAAGTTGGATAAGTTTGCCCCCCATCATTAAATTTCAATAAACGTTTGCTAATTTTTTAAAAAATTAAGGCTTAATGTGTGATTTTTACCAAATTTCACTATCCATCTCTCTCACTCATTTGGTTAAAATTTCACATTAGGCCCTATTTTGACAAACGTTTAGAGTTCAAATCATCCATGGACTTATAATTCAAGATTTAAATTTCATATAATCATTTGATTTAAATTTTAAAAGACATAGTGTGGTAAGAAAATAATCTAAACTGTTAGGCATGTGAAGTAACTACCCGAAAATGGGAAAAAGGAAAGACAAGCAGGATTAAATGAATAATATCATTTCTCCACTTAAAACATTAAAGCTCAAGTTTACATATCTTTTTTTTATTATATATTAATTATTAAACTCAATTTTATTCATCAACTCATATTTAAACAACCTAACAATCTTCTCCTTGAGTGTAAGTTCACAAGCTCCTCATATCAAAAAAATCCAAAACACTAAGTCCTTATTTTAGAGCAAGCCTAGCTTTTTTGAGCTTCAAAGAATACTACAGCTAGCCAAGTCTCATTTTTGGAAAATAAAAGTGTGCAATAATAGGCTTACAAATCTCAGTGGTCAGGGAAATTGAGCTCTAATATCACATATTTGGGATTGGAAAGCGATTGCCCGAGAACGGCACCAAGTCTCTATTTTTAAGGAGAGCCCAATTTTTAGGCTTTAAATGATGTAGCCCACATAAGTCTCTATTGTAGGCAAAAACACAATATCTTAACTCAAATTTCAATATATTTTAGTTTATAGATCACTCCTCTTTATTATATATTAGTTATTAAATTTAATTTTATTTAATATGAGACTTTCCACATCTTCTCTAATTCACTCACATTTATACAACCTAACACAAACTAATTTCTTCTATTTTTCAGCAAAACAAACTAATTTATTTTAAAAAGAAAGGAAAATTATATCTCTGATACGAATACTCACTTTGTAATGAAAAAGAAAATCATTGTTATATTTATTTTTTTATAAGAATTAATTTGATAAATTGGGCTTTGAGCACCCACCCAATCATTTTCCCCCCACTGAAGAGGAAATTTCATTAATCAAAAACTTTACAGAGCATACAAATGATGGGATCTAGAAATGTAACAAAATAGCGACACAATCAGGTATGTAAAACCTTAAAAGTAGGGAAAACTTTAAGAGTATGGTTAATAATGGCCCTAACTTGAATCAAAAAAGAGAAATCATCAGAAGTTTCATTAGCAAAAACTCTTCAATTGCGAGATCTCCCAAAGTTACCAGCTAAAGGTGCTAACTCCTACTTTCCAAGAGACATCCAAGGACAACTTGAGTAAGTCAAAGCCAAGAAACATAATTTTTAGAAGAAATTCAGCATACATATCAGAAAGGAAAGCACCCACCCATTCTTGAAGGACACAAAATGTATCTCAAATGGTTCATCGTGTAGGCTATGGAATGAAAATTCTCCAAAAATATCCTATTTTGCCCCCATAAAGATGAGTCCATTTCTATGAAGCCTTCCACACATTTATGCTATTTTTGTTTTTTAAGGAAAGCATTCTTTGATCATGTGTACAAAGAAGTTAATACATGTATTGACTTCGTTGCTCACTTATTCACTCAGTGCTTACATTGCAACATTGCTTTGATGAAAACTGGCTATATATGTATATATATCCAATCATGTATTGATTGAATGATATCACCAGCATATTCCACACGAATATTCATCTTTTTTTTTTCCTGCTTGCTGAATTAATGAGATTATTATTAAGGAAAATACATCTAAATTAGATCGCATTCATCTTGGAACAAAACGTTGATTTTAAAATTAAATGACATGAGTGATTCAACTTTTGGAGGAATGAGATTCTTTTTTGGACCAAAAACAGGAACGAGACTCATCACGTTGAAATGATGAAACGTTTGAGCAATAAACCAACCCATCAAGCAATAAACTAAACACAAACTATATGCATAATCATAAATTAAGGCTATAATTTGGCATGCACCAGCAGTTAAAAAAAAACACTATGACTCATGAGAAGATGGGAATGGATTTGATTAGTAACGATCAAATCAGTGTTGGGGTAGATTGTTTGGCAACATCTCACCAAATTAATTGAAAGACGCATAGATTCTTAATTAGTGATATTAGAATCGCCACGAGTGATTTTCACGAACCCCACACTGGGTTTGGTGAACAATGAAAACAACACATATATATGACTCCCTTCCCCACCCACCTTCCCAAATTTGCCTCTTCTTTAGGATCTCTAAATATATCAAATATTATGAATCTTAATGTTCTAGTTTATACTTTCTTACTTTTTAAGTCTCACATTTCATTTAGGATTTTTCACATCAATTCTCAACTCCACTCACATCTTCAAAATGCTATAATCATTGAGTCCTTGCTATCATGTACTAGTTCTATTTTTGTGTTTCAAACGCTGTCCAATTATGGACTTAAAAGTGCATTTTCAAAGAAGTCTAAGACAAATATATACTGTTTGTAAGAAACAAAAACATGAACAGGGAGTGAAGCTCCAAATAAGATGAGAGACAATGAAGAATATAATGAAAAACATCACATAAGTACATATTAACTTAAAAACCTTGAGCCTATGAGGTTTTTCAACTTCATTTCACACATACACGCAGCCTAATTTTGTCGTATGTAAATTTTCAGCATCAATTCATTAAATCAGCCACGAAATGATATCATATACCCAGGAAAATTAGAAACTCCAAAATTGCCGCATTAAAGTTGGGAAACTAGCAACAATTTTGGTCATTTTGCGTTGATAAATCATTTCAATATATCTTTATTTTATTCAATTTCATTCTTTTTTTATTTGGGAAGATGACAATAAAATTCTTCTGAAATATATAAGTAACAATTTAATTCTTCAAAATGTGATAATTTTCCTTAAGTTTAAAAAGAATTTTCTGTGATTGATGATAAAAAAGTTTCTTAAAATTTTATAAAATTGTGACATTTTGAATGATTAAATTATTACTTATATATTTTAAAAAAATTTTATTATCATTTTCTCTTTTTATTTCTATAGGAGTACCCACCATTATGTAAAAAGTATTATTTCTTTTCAAACATAGTAACATACCAAACAATATTTTTTAATCCTCGTTTCCAATAATCCATTAAAAATATTTATACTGCACCAAACATTTCGAGCATAGCATGAAGGCCAAGGAAGTTTCAAGCACCTCAACTTGAATGATCCATCTGGTGATGTGGATTACTAAATCAATGTGAACCTCATCAGACTTCGTTTTTCTTTCTTCTTTTTTCCTATGGGCCAACAACGTGAATTTCAATCCGAAACACTTATATTGGCGAAATTTTCCTTAGTTTAATCCCCACACGCAAAAGGAGGGTACGTGACTGACATAATCCAATACATCAAGAGTCATGTGACAGTTAAAAAGTATGATGATGAAGAATTTGAGGGCTACGAATTTAAATCTTGTTGATTAATAATGTAGTTTAAGAAGAGTCCTTTTCTTTGACAATACACGTCGCCAGTCAACGGGGTAGGTCAATGGCTGATTTGGCCCGTTTCTCTTGTGGATTAAACTCATTAACCATTTTTTCAACACTACTTTTTGTGACTTGTTAACTAAAATGCTTTTGTTAATTGCGATCCTTTGATTGATTTCTTCATCCCTAAGCCACAGCATGAAGCATGAACGGTCACAAATATCTCTCCAGTATTCCCACGTCACGTCTACCCTGCAAAAAAACACAAGCTCCCCGACAATATATAAAGACCAAAAACGAATTAAAAACAAAAAAAAGATAATGGGAGTTCTTCCAGGACGCCTAAAATTTGTGAATAAAATTATCTCCATGATTGTATTAGAAAAGAATAACATGAAAAAATAATATATACCCTCTCAATTTTTTTTATTATTACAAGACATTTTTAGGTAACTCTTTCAGACTAATATAATCTAACTAGTTGATGTCGCTGAAACATTGTAATCTTTTTACATATACTCTTAATTGAATACAATCGTTAAGTACAAATGACTCTCTTTATGGGAAATGAACCAAATTAATGGGGTCAAGTAATTTTTTATTTGTCAGGACATTTTTAGAATAAACACATCAACTACTCGTAAATATTCTACAATTGCTTCAGAAATAATTGAAGCATAAAATATTCTAAAACATGCCTTATAGTAGAAAAAGGGGAGTAGCATTCATAAATCTTAATGCAATTATATTATGGGAGACTTAGGTAACCAAAATGTTTAGATTTTTATAGTGTAGTAGTGGTATAATAATAGTAGAAGTAATAGTGATACTAGTAATAATAATAATGAACTCCAGTAAATCATGTTGGGAACAACATTAACCACGAGCTGCTTGATAAATAATTAATTTTAAACAAGATAAACTAGTTTTCAAAGAGAGGCGGAAAAAAATGTATCCCAAGATTATAAGTTAGCAACAAGGATTAAAAAAGGTATGATATAGGTTTATAATAATTTTATATTTACATCAATTAATGGAAATTTAAATAAAACAAGCAAACATACGTCTTCGTATCATCACATTCTCTTTCTCTATCTTCTTATTCTATTCTATTTCTTTGCCGATCTTTTACTTACAACGAAAACAAGAGAAGATTAAAGATCAATTCATTTCACTAATTTGAGTGTACAAAGTACAAACTAGTACCAAGAGTTTTATACAACGTCGTATCGGTGTAAACGGCACGAGACTTCAGTGGCTTAATCTGTCGTTTACGTCTTCGATTTTTCCGATTCCTTGGCCGGCCCTTCTGCGTCCCCGCCTTCTTCTCCTTGTTCTCATCCTCTACTCGTTTTTCAATATCAATTGGTACCCAACCTTCAATTTCACTCTCATTTGGAACGACATAGACAAAATGGCCTGGTGGAATGTCAGCGAGGTTCATTATAGGCTCTAGTGACTTGACCACTGTGCGCATTGATGGTCGAGTCTTGGCCTGATGACTCAGACATTGGTGAACCAAAGCAGCCACCTTCCTAGCTCCTTCAATGGAGTATTGACCCTCCAGTCTTGGATCCATTATTCTTTGAAGTTTCTGGGCATCTTTCAGAAGAGGTCTGGCCCATACTACCAAATCCTGCTCTCTCGAAGGTCGATTACCGTCCACTGATCTCTTTCCTGTAAGTAGCTCTAAGAGAACCACCCCATAGCTGTATACATCGCTCATGGTTGTCAAATGTCCTGAATGAGATACAAATTTGAATTTTTTAGACGATACTTTATTGGCTTTTAGCACATGAAAATAGGGTTTGGCTTCAAAAGCAACAATAAAAAACCTGTCATGATATACTCCGGAGCAGCATAGCCGTGGGTACCCATAACTCGAGTTGTGATATGGCTCTGATCTTCCTCTGGACCATCTATCGCTAGCCCAAAATCAGACAGCTTAGCATTGTAGCCCTGATTATTTGAATATATGTATTCTCAGTTTGAGTTTGATTATAGGCAGAAAAATTGATGAATAGTTCAGTATATGATGGTCATGTTGATAGAGGCTCTGAAAGAACTTACGGCATCTAATAGTATGTTTGAGGCTTTAACATCTCTGTATATAACCGGTTTCTCTTCTTCGTGAAGAAAAGCAAGACCTTTTGCTGCTCCAATTGCGATTTTGATTCTTGTTAACCATGGCAAGGCCGCTGAATAGCCTGCATTCATCAGAGAAAAGAATCACTCTGCTTTTCATTTTGCTGCTCAGAAGACTAATCTCTGCTTCATTAATTTCAGAACGAGATAAGTATGAATTCAATTACCTTTAAAAAGCTTGTCCTCTAAATTGCCTCTTTCCATGTATTCGTATACCAGTAGCCTGTTCTCGTCTTTGCAGCAATACCCAATTAGGTTCACCAGATTGGGATGCTTCAATTGCCCCAGAAATATTACTTCAGCCTATCCATTAAATTCCATCACATGATTAGAAAAACAAATGATTTTCTTTGCATGACAATAATGACAATAGTATAATGTACTGCACAAAGTCTAATATGTTAAGAAAACAGAGAGAGTACTCTGACCGTGAGAACCACTTGGAGATTCTCACTCAAATGTTTTTCATTTATTGCAATTTACCCATTTCATCTAAAGGTGAGAAATAATGTTGCTGCTTACCAACCACTCTCTATGGCCTTGTTTCCCGTCCAAGTCTAACACCTTAACTGCCACAACTTGAGGTTTTAATCCAGGCCTAAGCTTGTCATCAATGAAGCCTTTATACACCTTGCCGAACCCACCTTCTCCAAGAACGCTGCTTCTGCTGAAGTTGTTAGTGATCTCTTGGAGCTCTTTGAAAGTGAAAGCATGAAGATTTGATCCGAGAACAGAGTTGGATAGATCACTTATGATAGAGATTGAAGAAACATTGCTCAAATCAGAGAGGGATAGTCTCCTTGAAGGTGTCTTTCTGGTGACTGGAGCTGGATCAGAGGATGGGTCCTTATTCTTGGCCTTTAAACAGCCAAACAGGAAGGCTTTGAAGGGCATATTATTCTAATTCAGATGAATTAGCTATGTATGTGAATGTTGAGTTTATTTTGATAGCTTTATTAAACAGAACTAGAGCCTTCCTTTTTATAGAGAAGCCTACGACATGATGTCATTACCTTCTTCTTTTCCTTCCTATTGGCCGATGGCATAGGCATTATAGAAGTCAATGTGTTTATGTAGTGGTTAGTTTGCAGTTTAAACGGCGTTAATATGCTTTTAATTTTTAAGAGAGAGAGGAGGTGTTAATTAACACTGTTATTGTAGGAGAAGAGGATAAATGAGAAAGCTGGCAGGTCATGGCAAGCATTTTCAAAGTGGGGCGGAAACTTTCTCGAGCGAGGTAATATGGACAGTATAATTGTAGGAGACAAAAAAAGAAAAAGAAAAGAAATACATTGTTCACGAAATAAGTTTTTTTTTTATTGGATAGGAAAATGACATTGGCTCGGCCATATTAAATTTATTGACTTGCATTATTGAAATCCAAATTCTCTTGGAAGCTCAAACTCTGTATGTGTTATATAAGCCAGCCTTGCCTAGTTGTCTTCATACACTTGATTTTATTATTCTACACACAGCTCTTTCTTTGTTATTTCAGCTTACGGGAACTTGCAGATCTCCTTTTCATATTTAAACATTTCAAATTTCACAATCATGTATTGATTGGATGCAGTGCAATAAATACAAAAAACAAATATAAAAATATATTTCCTGCATATTCTTCATTGTGACATTCTTTTATACTTTCACGTTTGTTTGACTTTAAAATATTTGATATATTTTTTAAAAAAAATTATGCAGCTGTTTCTTTGCGGTTTCATAATGAGAAAGTTTTGGAGAAGTTTTTTTTTTAAAAAAAAATGAAAGAATATCCATTGGAGGAACTTCCTTGAAGTTGTCTGGAGTGGAATGTCCAGTTGCTGATGTTTGTTAGCTATTCTCTTTCTTAAGTCATTGTTGTGTGGTCATGATATGAGAGGAGTCTTTCTCTCTATCCTTGTGTGAATGTTTGAACATAGGATAAAAGTGTTTTTTCACTTTAAAACATTCTTTAAAAAATACCCAGTGTTCTAAATTGCTTGTTGTAGTATTTTTGTCTCTAAAACAATTAAATCAAAGTATTTTCTATCCCGACGTTAAATTCCCATAGTCGTATAGTTAAATCAAAACATTCTATGACACGGGGTCCACAAAACATTATTTAATGGATGTATGTAAGGATTTATCATTAGAGTTGAAAATGCTCTGATATAACTATTAAGAAGTGAAAATGTCAAAATAAATACTTTAAGATATTGGGTACTTTTTAAAAAATATTTTAATAGTAAAAATGCACATTTATTCTTGAATATAATTAGGAAAGTTTAAACAAAAGTATTGCCATTTTCTTCGTTCCTTTTTTTGTTTTGTCATTTATGTCAATCATCAGGACATGTTTTTCTGGATTTTGAAATTTTCATTCTTATGGATTTGGATTTTTAAAAATTACTTTTTTTAAAAAAAAAAGAGAACAATGAATTAAGAGGGAAGTCCTTTTGTCTCAGTTCTTTGTTTCATTCTATCTTTAGCGTTTAAAATATTTTAATTTTATTAAATTTAATTTTCTTTCTTCATATTTATAAGCAAAAGGAAATTAGGAATCCATATCTCATTATTTGAAATTAAAATTAAAAAATATGGTGATAAATATAAATTATATTACACATGATTTATCAGCTGTGACGATTTTAGTGTGCATGCAAGCATGCGTGCGTGCGTACATACATATACAAATTCCTTCTGTTTAAAAATATAAATATTTTTTAAAAAGTTGAATGTTTAAAAATATAAGATATTTTTAGTCTTTTGAGGTATAATCATTGTCTTTTTTTAAAAGTACATTTATTAATAATGACTTTATATTTATTATAGGGTTTTGATAAAAGTAAATATAAAAATATAGGATTAGTTTGAATGTAAATAATTACTTTATTAGGCTGAGATTTGATTAAAAATATTTTATATTTTTTAAGGAATGAATATGAGTTTTGATTTGATTCTCTGTAGTTTGAATTGTGTCCATATTTTGTGAAAAAGATTATTTTTGTTTTTTGGCTTAACTGAGTACGTAGCAACGTGCTTGCTGCGGTCACGCTAATAAAGAAACAACTGAAATAATAGAATAAATCAAGCAAATGGTCTCTCCTTTATAATTCATTCTTTCCCCAAATTGTTAAGAATGATATAATTTTTTTTGAACTGAATAAGAATGATATAATTAATTTTACTTAATTAATTAACATGAACAATCATACATGAGAGAAATCACAGCGCTGTCATGTATCAATTCAAGTTAAAGGATGACAATAAATTAATTAAAAAATAAGATATAGTATTAAGTGATTCTCTTTATTAACTTGTACTCCTTCTGTTTAAAAATATAAAATATTTTTAATTAAATTTTACTTTTTAATAAAATAATTACTTATTTTTAAATTAATTTTTTTTATATTTATCCTCATTAAATAATTTATATTAAATAAAGTTATTATCAATAGAAATATTTTTTAAAAATAATAATTATATTTTAAAAAATTAAAAATATTTTATATTTTTTAACAAGATAAAATAATATTTAAATTGTTGAATTTAAAATATGATATATTGATGTAATAGAGGGAGTGCATGATGCATGGAAAGGGTGGGGTGGAGGGAAGACATTCTAGAAGCTCCCGTTCGGCGGCTCATTTGCAATCTCCACAATCTTTGACTTTTCTCCACCTCCCAGCAAACTGACAATAAACCTGCAACTTTGCCCCATCAGCTTCTCAACCGCACATTCTTTTTCGTTTCTTTTGTTTTTTTTTTTAATCACTTGCAACTGATTAGTGAAACCAACATCACTTGCTATAATTTTAACCAAGCAATGACGTGATTCTAGTTTTGGGAAATTGAATACTTACTAACCTTTTTATTTGATTAGTAAGCAGCATGATTTGTTTAATGGCAGAGATGTAAGGATAAAAGTGACAAAACAATTTTACTGTTAGAAAAGGTTCCCATGTTAAAAAATGAAGCAGACATGACATGGGTGAGAATGAATCTTGGATAAGACTCCATTAAACCAAGTTGGGTTAGTCAACATTTAAGGTGATGCTGTATTTGGGTAAGTTCATTGTTGTTGACGTTGACAAACCAACCATTACATTACATTACCCCGATGAATATATTTTGCTTGATTACCCCTATGCCACTTGTCATTGGGAATAAGAATAGATATACCATATATGCTTCACGATATTAACTACAAAAAGACACACACACACACATTCTTGAAGATATTTGTCTTTTTTAAATCTTAACGATTGAACCCACGCTCGACACACTTAGCATGGGTTCCAACATATGACTTTCCTCAATGAGCAATATTTTATGCCATCATGACCCATGGCTCTTGGTTCCAACCTCTCTTCTCTGACAAACATGATTGATGCATTCCAAGATGGGCCGTGCCCAAAAGGCCCACATTCTCCTTTGCAAGCATTTAGCATCGTCTGGACAACGTTTCTAATTTAAAAACACTCAAGTCATCCAATGTCTTGATCTAACTAGGTGTTGATTTAATTAATTTAATTATAAGTTTTGAGTTTAAACCTTAAAAGAGCAGCAGTGACGTATGCCCCAAAGAGGTGCTCTTGAGTTGTCAATCGAACTAATTTGGGTCAAAGATCAAGGATACCAGAATAGAAGGGAAAAAAACTCAACATTGTTACATGACTTTTTTCCTTATAATTTCTTACATAATAGAAAAAATATGAATATTTAAAATCTGTCAGAATAGGATATGGAAATTAATATGATCATATATATATAAATCTAAGGCCAGATATATATATATATTGTTACAAAACAGTAACTATGTTTTGATTTATAATTGAATATAGAATTGAGGTGCAAAAAAAATTTGAGAGTTGAAATCGTAAATATTTCATTTGAGAATTTTCATCACAGGCATGCATCTATTTCAAAACACTTTAAATTTAAATAAATACAAAACCAAATCCGAGTTTGCATGTTTAGTTCTGCATTGACCAGCATCTTTGGAGGGGTCATGTTCGGCGCCAAAACTAGTCCTTCATTACTCAGTAATTATTATTCTTTCCAATAACAATCTTTTTTGGGTTAGCTGAGTACGTAGCAACACGCTGCTAAAGTCACGTTAATAAATAAACAACTGAAATAATAGAATAAATCAAGTAAATGGTCTCTCCTTTCTAATTCATTCTTTCCCAAAATTATTAAGAATGGTACTCCCAGTTAAAAAATGTAAATATTTTTTTTGAAGAGTTTAATGTTAAAAAATATATAGTATTTTTAGTTTTTTAAAGAATAATCATTGTCTTTTTTTTTTAAAATACCTCTATTAATAATAACTTTATATTTATTATAGGGTGTTTAATAAGAATAAATATGAAAAGACAGAATTAGTTGGAACATGAGTAATTATTTTATTAGGGGTGAGATTCTGATAAAAATATTTTATTTTTTAAATAAAAGAAGTATAATTCTTTTGACCTGAATAAGAATGATATAATTAATTTTACTTAATTAATTAACATGAACAATTATGCATGAAAGAAATCACAGCCCTGTCATGTACCAATTCAAGTTAAAGGATAGCGATAAATTAATTAAAAAAATTAAGATCCAGTATTAAATGATACTTAAATTGTTGAATTTGGAAAATGATATATTGATGTGATAGATGGAGTGCATGACAGAGTGGAGTGAAAACATTCTAGAAGCTCCTGTTTGACGGTTCATTTGCTCTTTCCACAATCTTTGACTTTTCTCCACCTCCCAGAAACTGACATTAACCCTGCAACTTTGCCCCATCAGCTTCTCAACCACGCATTCTTTTTCTTTTCTTTTCTTTTCTTTTTTTTTTTTAAATCACTTGGAAGTTGCAACTGATTAATGAAACCTGCATCACTTGCTATAATTTCAACCAAGTAATGAAGTGATTTTAGTTTTGGGAAATTGAATACTTACTTACTAACTTTTTTATTTGATTAATAAACAGCATGATTTGTTTAATGACAGAGATGTAAGGATAAAAGTGACAAAATAATTTTACTGTTAGAAAAGGTTACCATGTTAAAAAATGAAGCAGACATGACATGGGTGAGAGTGAATCTTGGATAAGACACCATTTAACCAACTTGGGTTAGTCAACATTTAAGGTGATGCTGTATTTGGGTAAGTTCATTGTTGTGGACGTTGACAAACCAACTATTACATTACATTACCCCTATTCCTATATATTTTTTGCTTGATTACCCCTATGCCACTTGTTATTGGAAATAAGAATAGGGTCACGTTTATTTAATAGAATAAAATAAGATAGAATTGATTGAAAAAATAAAAATAAAAATACGATGATTAAAAAAATAGGTGAGTACATTTATAAGAGAGATTGATAATTTAATTTATGAGATTGAAAATTATAATTTATGAAATTTTTAGAAGGTGTAATGATTTTCATATATATAATATATATTAATAAGTGTTATCATATTTATTGTAAGAGAATGGTGATTTAATTTATTTTTATTTTTTATTTTTTTAATTTATTTTATTTCATTATATTTTATTATATTAAGCAAAGTTGACCTGGATATACCATGTATGCATCAAGATATTAACTACAAAAAGACACGCACGCATATTCTTGAAGATATTTGTCTTTTTTAAATCATTGAACAGCCGACACACTTGGCATGGGTTCCAGCATATGACTTTCCTCAATGAGGAATAGTTGTATGCCATCATGACCCATAGCTCTTGGTTTCAATATAATCCTTCTTCTTTGACAAACAAGATTGATGCATTCCAAGATGAAACGTTGAGTTTAATGAACTCTGTCCCTAACTCTTGGTTTGGATAAAGAGAAAAAAAAAAAAAAGACAAAGAATAGTAGGAGGAAATACGGTTTAAAAAATCATTATTTTTCGCAATTTTTCCTCCCACTATCTTCTCCCTCAATTGTTTTTCAACTTTTCCTTCCATCCAAATCAAATACAAGTTTATTTTTATAATTTAACTAATTTATTTAGAACTATTGAAAATATGACATATGGTTCAGGGTCAGGAAAAGTCCAAATTTTTTTTTTTTGCTTTCATTTTGGTATCCCGTATTTTTGACCCAAACTAACTCAACTCATATGCATGGAGGTAGGGACTCAACTTCTCTCCATTTTTTCTTCTCTTTATTTCCTCTTTACTTTTCATTTCTATCATTGAATTTATTTTTCAACAGTTAAAATTTGATGTTTCATAAAGTTAATATTAAAATTTAAAATTTTATTGAAAAAATATAATAATAATTTTATGAAACATCAAATTTTAACCGTTAAAAAATAGATCTAATAGTTGAGATGAGAAATGGACAAGAAAGGCAATGGAGAGAAGCTAAATCCAGAGGTAGACCATTAATTTCCTCATATAGAAGAGCAGTGTCTTTTTTTTTTTTAATAAAAAGAAAGAGCAGTATCTTCACTGTCCATTGATATGAAGACGGGTGGATCGCTAGCATTTAGGGGACTCAGAGATAGATTTCAGTAAAACTTCGTTAAAAAGTTAAAACTAGGCCCAAAATCTGGGAGGGAAACGACTGATGGGCCCAAGGTTTGGAGCGTCAAATTTACGAGCCCAAGATATTTTTAATCTCAAATGGAGATTTAAGCCCACGACTTTTGGGTCCATATAGAAAGTAATGATTCATAATGTTTTGCACCCAAGTGAAACTCGACAGCGAACACCTTCCTAAAACGATTTACATCAATTACTATAAAAATACATCCTGATCATGGGATTGGTATCTTTTTACCAACTAATTAAGAAAAAAATTCGGTTATTTTAGTTCAAAATAATAAATTTTTCAACAATTTTCATTATCATGCCAAAAAAATCCTTTAATGGAGTAGTTAAATCCATTGTCTCTCTTTCCATCCTGTGATTAATTAATGTAAAAATACATCCATTAATAACGGCATTTTGTCCTAAAAATTAATGAATATAATAGACCATTCAAATGAAAAATTCTTGCATGGATCCGATATATCATGTCATTCATGCTCTATCCAATAAAAATATAATATATTATACCAATTCAATTAAATAAGATTTAACCTTGCATTATTTTTAATGGCACTTTATTTTTGGAAATGAGTATCACTTTAATTTCTTATCTGTTTTTTCCCTATCATCATAAACGGTAGAATCAGCTTAGATTATTTACAGTTAGATGACATGGCATGTTTTTATTTGATGATTCATGAATAATATGATGCCCCAGGAATTTTTCCATTCAGATGAGATTTCATGAAAAGCAACAAATGGAGATTTAAGCCCACGACTTTTGGGTCCATATAGAAAGTAATGATTCATAATGTTTTGCACCCAAGTGAAACTCGACAGTGAACACCTTCCTAAAACGATTTACATCAATTACTATAAAAATACATCCTGATCATGGGATTGGTATCTTTTTACCAACTAATTAAGAAAAAAATTCGGTTATTTTAGTTCAAAATAATAAATTTTTCAACAATTTTCATTATCATGCCAAAAAAATCCTTTAATGGAGTAGTTAAATCCATTGTCTCTCTTTCCATCCTGTGATTAATTAATGTAAAAATACATCCATTAATAACGGCATTTTGTCCTAAAAATTAATGAATATAATAGACCATTCAAATGAAAAATTCTTGCATGGATCCGATATATCATGTCATTCATGCTCTATCCAATAAAAATATAATATATTATACCAATTCAATTAAATAAGATTTAACCTTGCATTATTTTTAATGGCACTTTATTTTTGGAAATGAGTATCACTTTAATTTCTTATCTGTTTTTTCCCTATCATCATAAACGGTAGAATCAGCTTAGATTATTTACAGTTAGATGACATGGCATGTTTTTATTTGATGATTCATGAATAATATGATGCCCCAGGAATTTTTCCATTCAGATGAGATTTCATGAAAAGCAACAAATAAAATTTGGAAAAAATGGTCATAATTTCTGAAATAGAGCGAGTGACAACAAAAAGGTTGGTGATAAAAATGCAGCCGAGTTTGAATAGAGACTCAGGTCTAACCATTTTCATGGAAAAAAACGTGAGAGAAAAGGAAACACTGTCATGAACTTGTGCAAGGGGCGGGACTTTTACGTTGAAATCTGTTAAACCAGCAAGCGTGCATTCTTGTCCAACTGAATGCATGTTCCAAGCGTGCTGACTCAAATTTATTGAAACTTATTTATTTGCTTTTTTGAAAATTTGTAAAAACATATTGAGAGACTATTTATTTTTTTGGCTTTTTCTTTATTAATTGCTAACCTTTATCTTCCTCAACACAAACAAACCGCTCAAAATATTGAGAGACCATCTATAAATCATGGAACCGGACCTATACAATGGCGTCTGGATTAATGGAAATTTTAATTTAGTTCAAATTCTCCATTTACATGCACAAAATTTTATAAATTTAGTTTGATTCAAATTCACTTTTTGTTATAATTTTTTTATAATTTTAAATTTTTATATCTTTATTATTTAAAATTTCAATTACTTCAAATATGTCATTTTCTTATGTTTTTATTTTTATTATTGATATCTGTATGATTCTCGTATCCTTTCTCATATCACCCTCTCATCTCTTGTACATTAAAACATGGAGATAAATTTATTATTTTCAACTTTCTATTTTTTTTTTCAAATATCGATTTATCTATTTTAACATTTAAAATTTTTTAAGCTGCATAAATAAAAGATTTTAAATATATATTTAAAAGGTAAGATTTTAAATCTAAAATTTAAGCCCATTAACCCAAGCGATACTTTAAATTACATTAAAATGCCCGTTTCCAAAAATCATGTTACAGATAAATATTTATTGTCAATGTAAGACAAATTACTGAACAATTGCAGAGCTGGCACGGGTATAATGTCAGTTATCGGAGTAAAATACAATAACCACTTTTCTCTTATAACTTAATTACATATATCTTCTCCCTGTTTTAAAAATGCATATAAACATCTCAAGATTAAAATACATATTATATAAACCTCTCTTGTACATTTGAAATTTCATTTTCATCCATTCAATTATTAATTGATTATTAAGTTTGACTTTTAAGCTTTTAATTTAACTAAAATATCTCTCTTTAACATAAAATTTTTTTGAAAATCTATCTTTGCCAGAAAATATTTTTCGTATACAACTAAACAAATATAATAAATACATTTTCAATTTTTTATTATATTATAAAATTTGTTAATTTTTATCATATTATAAAATTTTATTATTTTAATTTTTATCAAAATTGTAAAAACATATTCTTCTTCATCACATAACACAATATAAGTTCAAGAGATTATAAAATTTGTAAACATATTTTCTACAATAAAATTATATAAATGTCAAAATAATATAATTTAGGATTTACTAGGATGAGGAATAAAATAGTAAATAAATTTTTTATAATATAAATTTTAATTTAAAAATAAGTTTTTAAAATGTTTCCAATGCAGTTAACAAATTGAAATAAATTGTGTGTTTGTAAATAGAAAAGAGGTTTGTATAATTAAGATAAAATAAAAGAGTTCTCAGAATATTTTACTCTAATTATAATAACAGGGAAGCAATAGCTGGAAAAAAAAAAAAAGTGAAAGAAAAATAGATTCTATGCATTGCGGAAAAGACAAGGCCGAGTTAATTGCTTATGTTGAGTTTGGTTTTCGTGAATCACGCTTAAAAGACCCATCGATACGCAAGTCGTTTTGTTGGCGTGTGCGGGAAGAATGAAAGCAGGCGTTGCGTTGCGGGAATGCCACGTCCACACAGTACGCACAAACACTCCCACCATGCGCTTGCCTTTTGCTTGCACGCTTCCTCTACCCTCCTCTTCAGCAATGCCCACACCCCTTGCACGTGGACTCCATCACCACCCTCCTAGCAAAGAAAAAATTTACTACAAAATTCCTTATAAATATTTTATATGTCATGAAGTCTCATATAAAATACACAAATTACTTTCAAGTCACATTTTATTTATCTATTAATAAATTTTATGTGTGATTATTAAAATACTCTAATGTTACTTTAACTTTTTTAAAAAAGAAGTCATCCAATCCCATCCACCAGCGAGCTCGAGTTACTAGTCGTGGATGGGTTGACTTTAAAAAAATATTTTGGTAATTATTTATAATATTTATTGATAAATAAATTATTTCTGACTTAGGGTAAATTGAACATTTCATGGAACCTTATGGAATTAGAATCCTTACAAAGATTTTGTAGTGATTTTTTTGAAAAGAAATATTTTATTATTATTTTATTTAATGCATCGTGCACGCTATCTGATACACTTTGTGACTCCCACGTCTCGGCGCCTCTATTGCATGCATCTTCTACCGCTGCACCGACTCGTTTGGAACTATGTGCTCCTCTTTTCAAAATCAAGGGCCCAATCGACAACCCCCACGAAATAAATCAACACGTTGTGATCCAAACTTTGAATGAATGAATTCATGGGGACTAACAGGTGTTCTAACCTCACAAAGGTTGATTTCCAATCCCCATTGCCATTTACTTTAATTTTGCTGGATTTCTGAAATTCAAAGACTAACAACGCGAGAGTGCGCCGGTGAAGATGGACAGAATTTCATTGATTTTATTTATGGTGCGTTAGAGTTCAGTGTTAGTACAGTGGTCATCATTCCACCTAGCTCACCACTCTTTTAGGGTGCACAATTAACTAGTGTGATTAACACTAATCACACATTAATACTATAATATTCCAACAATACTACCCTAAACACAACAAACTGATAGCAGAAATTAAAATCAAAATCCATGGGAACAGAGAGTCATACATCTCCCGCTGCAGCATTTTTGTTCATTTACTCGGTTTCGTTTCAAGTTTCCAAAGAAACAAATAAAGCGCATATAAAAGTCCTTATCTGAAGTAACTCGAATATGATAAGATGACCGTGCAAATTGAAATGAAAGCGAAAGTGGATATCCACAAAGAGTAATAACATATTCTAAAATTGTACCCATTCCTTTGTTAAGTTACGTCGTAGATGGGTTCCCCTCAACGTGAACGCATCGTGCTCGTCAACGTACCTCCCTAGTCGGTGGATCATACAATTAAAATGTCATGCGTATTCACGACAAAATTGGATTTTTTTTAAAATCAAAATTTGATAAAATATTCACATTAAATGTGATTATGTTTCAAACAAAATTGCTTCCTATTAGTCAAGGACACCTGTGAGCATATAAATAAAATATTCTTTTATTTTTATATATAAGATATTTTTAATTAAATCATACATATGAATAAAAATTTGTTATTTATTTAAAATTTTATTAAATCATAGTTATTTTTTAATTTTATCTTTAATAATATCAACTAATAACGTGATGTTAGTGGGTCTCTTTTTATTTAAAAACAAAATAAGTCCTTAAAAAATAACTTACATGCAGGGGCTGAAGAGAGAATAAAATGTAGTATTTCCTCTGTTCTAAATTATAAGATATTTTTAAAATAGATTTAACATTTCAAAATATAAGTTACTTTAATAAAAATAAAATTTTATTAATAATACTTTTTTAATATTACTATTTTTATATATTCTCTCTCTTAACTATTTTTTTATTAGTGGAATATTAAATGAAGAGTATTTTAAAAATTTATATTTTTATTTTAAAAAAATAAAATTATAAAGTATATTTAATAAGTGTTATTAATATATAAAATTTTATTTAAAAATATTTTATAATTTAAAACGAAAAAAAGTAAGATATATAATAAAAAGAATTGAAGCATAATAAATACAGAAAAGAGAGACATGGAGTCGTGGGCGTGAGGGCTAGTGGGAGATTAGAAGCAGCTTCTGAAAAGAGTAAAGTCAAAATTAGGGAACGATGAGAAGTGAGAGTGAGGAGCGTGGACCGTAAATGGAGAATGGTCTGGCAGAAAGGGCCGCACTCAGACGTGGAAGAGAAGAGCACGTGCCCGGAGTGTGGACCCCATCCGCTGAAGGCTCTCATTTCTGCTACAGCCGCCAATGACGACCACGTGTTCCCCCTCAGCAGCTGTATGTCGCCCTCGAAGACTAACATGCTTGGACGGAGCTTCCAGCACCGGAGTGGTCCTCCGGTGAAAAGAGGCAAGTTATTAAAGCAAACCGACCACCTCCCGGACATATTTGCCCCTCTTCCTTCCTCCTATTTTCGCTCCGCCCCACATCCCTGCTTTTGCTTCTTTTCTGTTTGGATTAAAATTGAGACACGGTATATCAAGGGACATACTTTAAAGTGGGCTAGGGACATGCTCAATCAGTGATTTAAACAAAAAAAATCAACCTAAATTCCAAGAAAAAGACTCGGTCAAACGAGCACCGAGAAATCTCTCTAGTTTTTAAACTATTATTTAAACTGTTGATACATAAAATCATAATTTCAATGGGTTTTAAATCTTGAAAAATTACGATTATTATTTGTGAATATCTCAAAGACATGGGCTGGCCCTTAGACAATGAAATGCTTTGTAAATAGGCCGTGCCATCAATTTTACAAATTGTGCATGAGAAATCCATAGTATTTTGCAAGTATGCTTTAGATTCCATGTAATAACTGCAGCAGTTTAGCCATTATAAAAAGAGGATCAAACCATAAAAAGGAGGTTGAGCAGATGAACCCAAATGTGAATCTTTTTTTTACATCTGTGGCTTTTATATTCATTAGATAGCATTTGTGTAGCTTTAATTTCATTTAACCTTATAATCTTTAATATTTTGTAATTCTTTAGCATTATTCAAACATTTGTTATTCTACTCTTTTATATTTTTTATATATGAGTAAACTGTAGTAGGAGAATTCAAAAACTCTTTGTTATTAATTAACACTCAGTGTTTCTAGTATACTTGATATTTTATTGATTCCGACCAATATTTTATTTCTCTAGTTTTTTGGTTAAATTTTATTTTCCGTACCAAAATTATTTCAAAGTTCAAAATATCTAAAACATGCTAGGAACCTTGGGTTTCGGCTAACATAGCAGCATTCTTGAGCTTGCTCAAGTTGCAGGATTGAATCATGCCTGTAAATGTTTCAATATTTGCCTACTCAAAATATATATATACATATATTTCCTTCATTAAAAATATAAAATATTTTTTAAAGAGTTGGATGTTAAAAAATATAAGACATTTTTAATCTTTTAAGATGTAATCATTGTATTTTTTTTAAAATATTCCTATTAATAATAATTTTATATTTATTATAAGTTGTTTAATAAAAATAAATATAAAAAGATAAGACTAATTTAAAAGTAAGTAATTATTTTATTAAAGGATAAAATTTAATTAAAAATATTTTATATTTTTTAAAAAAGGAAGTATTTAAAACATGCCACGACGTCATTCCGAGAACATGCAGGACCCACAACGACGTAATTTTGCCTCCAAATGGCACACGACCCAACTGGCCGAGGCAAACTCGCCTGCCCAAGTGGATAATTGCATTTTTACATGCGCACCTTTGCTCCATTCATTCCAAACAAAATTACTATAAGGATTAATTAATTATTCAAGTGAATCTTTTTTCTCCCCAACAAATCTTATAACTTAATCCCGTATCCATCATTCAATTAATTTCCCTCTATTTCTTGCATCTATTCATTTTAAAATTAACAAATGAAAAAATTATTTATCTTCAGCACATCACTTGTTCAATCAATTTTTATATTCCAATCTATATAAATTTGTTGAATATATCTTTTAAGAATTTACCCGTTTTCCGAATATTATAAAAAGTTTAAAAAAAATGTGTACCAGAGTCGGTGACATCATGTGGCGAAGAAATTTGACTGAAGGAAACAAAAATTACATAAAACCAAAAGGGTCATATTCCTTTTGATTTATGTGTTTATAAATTTATGTTTTATATGGATACCAATATTTTCAAAATTGAACTGTATACTGAACCAAAAAGATCAATTATTCATGGTTCTTATAGTTTAATTAAGTTGGATTAATAATTAAACCAATGACATAATAATTAAATTAAAAAAATACATATGTATATAATAATTTAAATCTAAGAAATAAATATAAAATTGCTACTTAATTTAAAAATAAAACTAAATATTTTAAATTTATCATGACTTAACAAGTCATATGATACAATATAATATTAAATGATAAAAAATAGGTCTTTTTTTAAAAAAATAAATTTTTTAACAGCCCGGTTTTTTAAAAATCAAATTCAGTTTCCGACTTGATTTCGATTCTTGATCCAATTGTCGATCCAAAATGACCTAATCTGGCACAACCTCTAAAATTATTCTTACATATTAAACGAACTGAAATCTAAACCAATCAACTTAGGCTGATTGGTTCCATTCGATTTTTTAAATCACTGATGGATAGATTGATGCCGAGGGATGATTTTATAGCTAAAAAGAATAGAGATTCCCGCAATACGTTTCTTCTTCCAGAAGGTTTCTACCAATTATTTTTTGTTGGGTTAGAAGATGTAATATTCATTCGCTTCATGACTTTGAAGGTTAATATATTAATTTTATGGCATGGTCCTCCATCGATAGAGTGTAGGTTGTACGTAGAAGAGGATAGATGGTGAGAGAAAATGGAAGTTTTTCGTGTACTCCGCCGATTTGCTGCTGTCTTTTTCTTTATGTGTGGCTTTATGTAAACAGTGAGGAATATTAAAATGTATAAAAAACGAATGAAAAATTTTGTACAAAACCCAAATACGTCAAGTGTGACTGATTTATACCACAAATTAATTTTATATTTTACGTTAGTATATTGTAATGCAGTGATGATTTTATAACTTTGTTGGCCTGAGGTGATGATTTTAACCTTTCATTATTACTCAAAGAATACACAGTACAGACAACTGTTAAGCGTTTCTTCTTCTGGAAGCTTTCTCCCATATTTTTGTTTATTGGCGAGAATACAAGGCAATGATAAAGCAGATAAGCACGATAGCATGGTTAACTGTTGGTGCCGAAACAATAATCAATGTTTCAATTATTGATGATTATGTGTTTTTTCTGTGTAGTGCGTTCATTCTGTTGACCCCAGTGGCTCCGCTGTGCTTTTGGGTAACTAATTATTAAAAGCCTTAAATCCAATTAAGCCATCGCATTTACAAGCCTTTCCTCCTTAAAAAAGATTCAGATAATCATTTACTTTTTAAATTAATTGAAGATAAATATGAATCAGCACGATCAATTACCAATTAAAATAATAAACCCATTGATGGCTCCCACCTGCTCTAATCTTTTATTGCCCAACTTGTTCATTGATGACATCACCAAAAATCCCATCCTTTTTTCTTACCATTTCTTTGCCCTTTTCATCTCTTACCAGATTTGTTATAATGGCAACCAAGGTTAGTCAAACTTGCGAGACAGGAATATCAATTCAAATTATAAACTTAGATAATATACTTTATCTTTATTAATAAATATTTATTAAAAATATATGATTAAATAATTAAAATATAAAATATAATCATACTTTAATTTAAATATATTTTAAATACAAGTCATTGAAATTAAATTTATCTGCATTAACATATAATCATACCAAACAAAATTTTTTCATAATAGATTAATTAATTCTTGGTATTTTTTATTTTCTTTTTTATCAATATTAATTTTTGCTTTTTAAGTTTTTTTTTCTCTTTGAATCAGGTTCTATCACTTCTATGAATCGAGTTTTATATAATATATTCTTAACTCACTCATCAACTTGGTAAAAAATTGATGAGCTTAAAAAATTTAATTAAGTTTACATTTAGTTCAAATTTATGAATTGGTTGACATAATTTTAAAATATAGAAATATAAAAACAATAAATTTATGTATTTAATTAAGTTTGTATTTAATTAAAATTTATGAATAAGTTGATATAATTTTGTGAGCTAAAAACTCAAAATCGTTAGATTTGGAGAGTCAACCCGATAGTTTGACAACAATGATAGCAACTAAGTCTTAAAAAAATTAATTAATTTAATTTAAGTTTTAACTAATTTCAAAATACTAACAAAGCCCGGTACATTTTTTTGACAAATCTGGTTGTAGGAGAATTGACTTAAATACCCTTAAATTGAATACATGGTTAAAATTTAAAAAAAATGTAAAGCTATCAAAGGTAACTTTAACACTTCTCTGACATTTAACAGTAATTTCCTTTGATTTAGCAATGCATTTTTCAGTTTTATTAAAAAAATTTTACTTTTTTTTATTAGAGAAAATAGGAGCTAACGGCATGAGGTTAAAAATCGGCACTGCAACCCCCCACTTAGAAGGAGTTGACATGTTACTAGATTATAAAACCATTGGCTTCTCTAACAATTTACTAAATGAACCATCAAACATTCTAATTAACTAGTTATGAGTTGATCGAGTTTAATCAAATATATCTAATTTGAGCCTCGGATATATAATAACAATTAAATTTTTGGTGGGAGTTATGTCTTGTAAAGATGCGCTCACAAGTTACCTAGATTAGTTTTGATCAAAGATATGAGATACCGGGATGAAAGTTAAAAAAAAAAAAATCCCCAAGAAAAAAATGTATGCAATTGCTGAATCTAATCCAATCTAATATATAATATTTTTACCGTTAAAGAGATAAAATCCTACAATATAAAGGGTGAGTATAGTTGAGGGAGATTACTGGGGACAGAACATAGAGAATGATACCTTGTGCTTGCAGATTTGTATCATTTCCTTTAAGAGAGGATATATTCCTTTCCCTGCCCAAGATCACTGAAGCATATTTCTTAAGAATATAAATCACGCCCAACCACTAACTATGGTTACTCCCCCCCCCCCCCTTTTCTTTTGTTTTTTGCGGGCTTTTCTTAAACTTGTCAATTCTCATCTCCCGGTCTCCCCTGAAGAGTGAAGATCGTCTAGATTCATTGGTGCCAAAACATTGCCAAATTTACATCAATGAACTGAAATCCACCGGCTCATCACAGAAGTTTCTAATCTCTGTTTTATTTTAATCCTAAATCCCCATTTAGGAATATGATTACTGGCAATTGGACGTTCCGTCATTAGCGGATTGATTTGAGGTCAAAACCGTAACTTACCACCCCGGCCCCATTTCCGGCCCTCTCACCCTTCAGCAATATCCTACACAACACAAGTAGCTCCAGGAAAAGAATACACCGGACAGATTCTTCGGAGATAAATCCAAGTCGCAGCCTTCGTTTAATTTCCAATCGCATTTGACTGTCTCTCCCTCTTTCCTCGAAAATCAATCGCGTGAACTTGTTGTAAATTCCTCTCTATTTAGGCTCTTTTCTTTCTATACCTCTCTGTTCTAAAAAATCTGTATATACATCCCTGTTCATTTTCTTCCTCATGCTTCTCAAATCGGCGCTGGATCTTTAAATTGTTCAAATTTGTTGCTGTACAGACACATATCAAATTGTCTGTCTGCTTCTTTTCTGGCAGTGGGTTTTACAAAACTGTCCATAGGCGTAGAAAAGAAAAACTCGTTGTCGCTGAAAATCATTGCAGCTTGAAGAAATTGCTTGTGTTTCCGGGGAGAAATTAAATAGTTTGCTGATTCATATATTTGACTTTATGTTTTTTTAAAGAATTATATTTATTGTTAGTTTGGGATCACAAACCAGTCATATTAGGCGAAGCGAAGAAGAAACATGACGGTGTCTACTATAGCTTTATGTGCTAGCCCACCGAGCAGTGTGTGCTCCACTGCGCACCCTTGCCATATCAACACCTATGCATCATACGATTTCGACTTGGGTTCGCGATCGTCCTCATCGTCGTCTTCCACGACGGCGTCCACATCTCAGAAACCGGGAATGAGTGGCCTCTCGTGCTTATTCTCCTCGCCGACGGTGAAGCCCGTTCCTTTGTCGAGCTTTTCCGGTGGCGGAGAGGAATTGGGTTCTTTGTCTGAATTGAAGGAGCTGAGCAGCTCCTTTTCCTATTCGCCGAGCAAATTTGTTGGATCTTCTTGGAAAAGAGATCAGAGCCCCGTTTCGGTATTCCAAGGACCCGTTTCATGTAGTAGCAGTAGCGTTTCTGGTTCCGCAAGGAGTTCCCCAATGAGGATCGGAGGCGATAGCTCGATTCGATGTCGGGACAGTGGATTGTTAGATGGCTTTGTGAGAAATTCATTGGGTTCATGCTTGGATTACAATTCGCGAAGTTTCGAGTTTCGTGGTGGTGTCTTAGATTTGGGTTCTTCATCTTCCATAGCGGATGAACTGACCTTTAATTTGGAGGATTCTTTTGTCGGGGTAACTTTCGAGCCGTACGCTAGAGAATTGCTTGTGGGTGCCCAGTTGAAACACAAGATCTTTTGTGAAGAATTCGTCATTAAGGCTTTCTGCGAAGCCGAGAGAGCCCATAGAGGGCAGGTAAATTAATCGAAATACATCATTTTTATGCATGGATCATATGGTTTGTGGTTATATTGTTGTGAGTTGAAAGATTTTGAATATTTTTATGTAGATGCGAGCTTCTGGTGATCCATATTTGCAGCATTGTGTTGAAACAGCTGTTCTGCTTGCTCTGATTGGTGCCAATTCCACAGTTGTGGCTGCAGGGCTTTTGCACGATTCACTTGATGACTCGTTTTTGACTTACGATTACATCTTTGGGGTTTTTGGCGCTGGGGTTGCTGATTTAGTTGAAGGGGTGAGGAGAATATATCTTGAGATGTAAATCAATCTGGTGTTCGTTAAATTTTGTTCCGAATTTGCATTGAATTTGATATTGGATGTTCATCTTAAATAATCCTTCTCTTAATCTCCACTCATTAAGCAAGTTCTTAAAAAGTGTTATTTTTTATTTTCATTGTCTCATTTTCATGATCATTGTAGCTTGAGTTCTAATAGCCTGGTGACATTACTTTTCAACTTGTGAATCAAATCACTGTTTATCCTCCTGTATGATAGCGCAGAATTTTCTGTTCATCTCGCATTCTATGAACAGCGTTGATGATTTATTATCTGTTCTGTTGCTTGCAATTGAGGAATCTATACTGAAAATTGCCCGTAGCTGTTATGCATGTAATGAATTTTGAATGTTGAGTGTCTGATCCCTCGAGAGTTCTTTCTAATTTCTCTATGGTATTTTAGGTTTCTAAGCTAAGTCACTTGAGCAAGCTTGCACGAGAGAACAATACAGCCAGCAAGTCAGTTGAGGCGGATCGGCTGCATACCATGTTCCTTGCCATGGTTGATGCAAGAGCTGTTCTCATCAAATTGGCAGATCGCTTGCACAATATGATGACACTAGATGCTCTGCCAGTGGCCAAGCGGCAAAGGTTTGCGAAGGAGACCTTGGAGATTTTTGCACCTTTGGCCAATCGATTGGGAATATCTAGTTGGAAGGAGCAATTGGAGAACTTGTGTTTCAAGCATCTCAATCCAGAACAGCATCAGGAAATTTCTTCAAAGCTTGTGGAATCATTCGATGATGCAATGATCACTTCTGCTATAGAGAAATTAGAGCAAGCACTTAAAGATGAGGGAATTTCTTACCATGTCCTTTCTGGGCGGCACAAGAGCCTGTATAGCATTTATTGCAAAATGCTGAAGTACGTACCACCTCTCCCTTAATTTGTTTTGTACTTGCTACTTGCGGCAGAGTATGAGCGAAGGATTCTCAAATGTTTATTGATGCATGTATATACTTGCAGGAAAAAGCTAACCATGAATGACATTCATGATATTTATGGGCTGCGCCTGATTGTTGACAAGGAGGAGGACTGTTATAAAGCCTTGACAGTTGTTCACTGGTTATGGTCTGAGGTACCTGGAAAGTTCAAAGACTACATTCAACATCCTAAGTTCAATGGGTATGTAATAGGTAACTTAGGATCGGTTCTCTGAAGTCTAAACTTGCATTTGGTTATCCATATTTTGTCTGATTCTTTCATTTTGTGACTATAGGTATAAATCTCTGCATGCTGTTGTGATGGGTGAAGGCAAGCTTCCCCTTGAAGTACAAATCCGGACAAAAGAGATGCATCTGCAAGCAGAATTTGGATTTGCTGCTCATTGGAGATACAAGGAAGGTGATTGCCAGCATTCTTCATTTGTGCTTCAGATGGTTGAGTGGGCTCGATGGGTTGTCACCTGGCATTGTGAGACAATGAATAAAGATTGTTCGGCTGTGGGATGTGCCGATTCAATCAAGCCGCCATGCAAGTTCCCTTCCCATGCTGATGATTGCCCACATTCTTACAAGCCCCATTGTGGTCAGGATGGCCCTGTGTTCATCATCTTGATCGAGAATGATAAGGTTTGTGTCACATATTTACACATCTGAATTCCATGTTTTATTTTCTGGCCAGGTTTTGATTTTTAGAACTTTTTAGGTTTCTTGCACAGTATGATAAGGTTTTATTTGCTTAAAACGTCCTATCATGTAAATAGTTTGTACTCATTGTGCCTGTCTTGGCGTGTACATACGCAGATGTCAGTCCAAGAGTTTCCTGCAAACTCGACGGTGATGGACTTGCTGGAAAGAGCTGGGCGAGGAAGCTCTAAATGGACCCCATACAGATTTCCATTGAAAGAAGAACTAAGGCCAAGACTGAACTATGACCCTGTGAGTGATCCCAAGTGTAAGTTGAATATGGGAGATGTGGTGGAGCTTACACCTGCCATACCTGACAAGTCTCTGACAGAATATAGGGAAGAAATCCAGCGTATGTATAATAGACAGTTAACTGTACCTGCACCTGCTTCAACTGGCATGGTTGGCTCAAGAAGCTGACCGTTGTTTGGTTTTAACATGACAAAGATACTATAGTTAGCGACACTTAATTGCACAAATGCATATTTGTACAGAACACCTCTATTTTTCCGCCATCAACTCGCTAACTTCGATTCAATGATAATGCTCCGGATGATTGAGGGCACATGCTCATTGTTCACTCGCATCTTCACATTTAATGTCAAAGAAATCGATTTGGTTGACAGAGAGAAAGCGAAGATAATGAGATCCTCTGAAAATCTAGGGCGGTTGAGCTCCGTTTGTTAAGATCGAAAAGCCGAAGTGTCCTCTTCTGGGAGGCAATGTAAAGCTAATTCTAAGATTATATTACAATCAAGAGAGTTGGTAAGATAAAATTTATTTTTTATTTTTTGTTAATAACAAAATAACTTTGTTTACATTTTTTAACCTAAATTGTTATGCTCTTTTCCCACCCAAAAAAAAAAACAAAAAAACAAAAGACCTGTTAGGCCATGCTGAATAATGCTCAAGCAGAAAGCCTTGAGCAGTTGTTTATAATTTGAGGCTTTTAGGTTGAAGGAAGAAAGCCCAGTAAAGGAAAGTCCATTTTTTGTTAAGAAGTGGGGTTTTTGTAGCCCAAAAAAGCAAAGAACTGAGTTTGAAAAGCTGAGGCAAATGTTCCGAACAACATATCCCAGATCCTTGGGCTTCCATCTCATCTCTTTCACTGAAATGGAACAATTAAGTGCAAAGCAACTTGACTTGAGAAACTTTTTTTTTTTTTTTGAAATACAAGATCACGATAAAACCACTTGAAAAACTCATTTATGAGATCACCAGTGCGCGGAGGGGTGAAGATTGAATTTACAGATTGACTTTTTTGAGCCAACTCACCGACAAGAAGTTAATCTCCACATTAATGTGGAAAATTAATTACTTAGTGTATACTAAAAATGTGAAGTTTCATTGTCACAACCATGTCCGTTATGTAAGCGAGTTAGTGATCTCCATTAAAATTGATGCAGCAGTGAAACGGTAAATAGATTCTGGACTTGCTTGGACCGTGTCATATGAACTTCAATTCAGCACTCTGAACGAAGACTATTCACGGGGGCCAATATTCACAGCTTTAATTTTTCATTAAGCATGTTCACCAAGTGTACACAATCCCAAAGGTTGTGTTAAAGCCATGGTCATGTCCAATGACAAAGCAGACTCAGTTTTGAGTAAATTACGCCACACAACACAAGAGCGAGCCTTTACACTGGATTTGATCCTATCGTATCTTTCTTACGTTAGATTGCAATATTGGACTTTCATTGACTGGGTCAAAAATGCCTTTGATGCAAAATGAATGCTCATGACCCACCCCTGCTAGCTGGCTTCCTCTACACTCTATAGCTTCTGCAGTAACACTGTTTTTAACAGTTTCAACTTTGAAACGCGTCCGCAGTTTATTGCCGTTCTGTCTTTGAGATTCTTTGCAAGGGAGAAAAAGATAGTCTGCTTGCTTGGTACCTCCCTGTCACAGGAACCTAATACAGACAACCAAGTATAAATGCTTCAAGCTCGTTTAATGACACCAAAAAATAATTTACGTGAAAAAATAGCTTTGAAACAGCGAATCAATGTCAAAGAGTCGTACATGTTGTGCTTGCATATACATATGTACACACACTCTATAAAGGCAAAAGTTAGTTGACTTGTGATAGGAACCAAGTGAACCTAGAGACAAAAATTCACAGCTTGTAGGTGAGGAGCACATGCGGTTAAAGTCTTTTAGGCAGCCTAGCTGGCTAGGAAAGAGTAGCCACATTAAAAACCCTAGGACTAACCCGTCACCATGCCCTAAAAAGCAAACTTTACTCATTCCACAAACAGAACGATATGAGTTTTATATATTAAGATGATGATGGGCATCCAGGAAAAGCCCTCCTTTGCCAACCGCAAGCAGACCAACTGTTAATTAAATGGACTTGGATGGTAATGTGTTGATAATAACTTTCTGGTAACTCGTATTACATGTTATCATCCAAATTATGTTTAAGGAGTTTCGAAGTCCTTTCATTTGACTCATCCATCATTGTTGGTACTAAGATGCCATGTTACTTTTAAAAAGCTAGCAACATCAAGGACTGATGAAAACAAAAAAATGATGATGGCTGAAATATAATGAGAACTTATAGAGAATAATTTCTCGTAACCCCAACTCTTATGTCTCGTATACTCCACAGAGAAAGTGATGAGAGAATCAGAAAAAATACCGTTGAGTTTTTATATATTACACACATATCCCTGCTTTTCTCTGGCAGTTCCACACGCAGAGTCATCGACCATGAATAAGGTTTATCCCATATCCTGATTATATATCCAATTTCTCCACGATAAGGAATGAGAAGGGGAAGCAATATTTTCCGTACACAAAATAGTATGCCGATGTGACGTCACATAGAAGGTGATGCACGGCCTGTGTAGAAATGTAAACGTGGAAGCAAAAAAAAAAAAAAAACCAAAGAACTAGGAGACAACGGCACTTGTGATAAGCCGTAGAAAGGTTCAACACTTTTGACTTAACGTTTTTGAATTCGAATTTGGAAATAAAACAAATCATAGAAGAGTTTGCATGATTAATTAAGCTGATATTTAGAGTTTAGTATTGTCACCAACTTGCATGGGTCGTAATAGATTAATGTAATGCAGTCACATAAAAATGACATATCGAGTTCGAGTGTATGAATCCATGTGAATATACATAAAACACTTTTGAAATCTTCAATTGAGTATGATAATATTTACATTTAATATCATCTTAAAAAAGAAAAAAAAGAATTGAGGGAAAGAGAGAGATGGAGCTAAGTGTAGGGAAATGAATGAAGGTGGCGGAGGGAAGGACAGAGTTTTATTACTTTCCTTACCTGACACCTCCTGCCCACTCCTTTCACTTCCCAACTTAATTACAAACAAACAAATTCTACTTCCTGTCTCCTTTATTTAGCCATCAGTTTCTAACATGTTTTCATTAAAATTCAGGAAAATCACGATCACATGCCATTGAGCACGATTATTTGCTTTGCAAGATTAAAATAATTTTGATATTACGCTATCGAATTAAAAGATTTAAATATAATCCCTCATATATGTTATTTGTATTGAGAAAATTAATTATTGTTAAAATGTAAATAATTTTTTAATACAAATTTATTTACTAAATTATAGTATTTATTTCTCCCCATCACCAAGTTAATTTTTAGAATTATTAATAAAAAATTGATTATTACTAAAATGAAATTAGAATTGTTTTATTTTTTTTAATAGAGACTTGTTATTAAAAGAGTATATATAATTATGTGAGGTAATTTTATCTTTTCACAGTAAATTTTAATTACATTTAAGTCTTTTGATCTTACAAAATAAATATTAAAATTATTTAATCACGTAGAGTAATTAATTGTTTCTAATGATCTTTAATTGTGATTTTTTCTTAAAACTTCAGTTGAGTTGGGTCTTAGTAACTTGCTTGGACCAATACATGTTTTTAAGCTCACAATTACAAATTACAAAGTTCTCATACTGGTAGTGCGATTTAAAATCATGACTTTGTGGGTCATTAACCAAATCATTATTAACTGAGCAAAATTTTATTGGTTAACCATCTCTCTAACTCCCTTCCTTCCTTCCGAAACATAATAATCATTCTCATATTACTAAAATAAACTCCAAATTAAGCCATCAGCACTTTTATTACTTTCCTGATTGAAGTGCTCGTTTCCCTTATTGAACCACAAAAACCTACTAATAATTTGCTCATGACCTAATCACCAAAATGTTTACGTGGCAACCTTCTGGTTCTGGTTAAAAGGGGATCGTGTTGAATGTGCAAACTTGCGGGAGGTTATGATGAGCAAACTAGAACCACATCTACTTTATAATAAATTAATGAACAACATTGCTGGAAAATTAGGAGCGAAACGCATCAGTTATTGCCAACCAAAACAAACAAAAACCAAAAAGATTGTACAAAAGATAACTGAATTGTATAAACATTATTTCTTTGTAACTTCGAAATTCATGTTGGGTAATTTAAAATTTGTTTTTTAGAAACACTGACTAATTTTGATTGAACTTTTTAATTTATGTAAAGTTACTACTGATAAGTTCTTGTAATAATAAAGTAATAATGTAATATACCAACAATGTGACTATTTTTAAAAGAAAAAATAATAATAAAATCTTTTTAAAATATATAAATGACAATTTAATTACTCAAAATATTATAATTTTTCTGAAGTCTTTAAAAACTTTTTTGTCATTAATGAATTTATATAAATTATTAAATTACCCTTGTTGAAAATAAATGATTCACAACTTTTCTTTTTATATTTACAACTTTTGTTTTTAATTCGCAACAATGCAACAGTAAATCATAATTTTGCATGTTAAATTTTTTATTTATTATTACATTATTATAAATATAAAAAAAAGTTGTACATATAAAAAAATTGTGAATTATTTTTTTAATAAGAATAATTTAATAATTTATATAAATTTATTAATAATAAAAAACTCCTTAAAAATTCAAAAAAATTTATAGTATTTTAAACAATTAAATTATTATTTATATATTTAAAAAATATTTTATTATTATTATTTTTTTAAAATGTCTTCAAATATCCAAAATTTCATTAGTATAAAGGCAAACCTTGCTGTAGTCTGTAGTGTCTTGAAGCCGAGGAGCTTACGCTTCAAACATAATCAGATGACACTATTTTCCAGGACGTAATATGAAGAGACAGCAAACCCAAAGGTGCATGGTCCTCCTTTATTTGAATTTTATTAATTTTGCTTTCTTACGTTTTGTTCACTTATTTATGGATTTTTGCAAACATGTCAGAGACTACGGCAGCAGCGGCAGGACAAAGAGACAAAACCCATTAGATGTTCAGTCACTATAACTTACAAGAGCAAGAGCGCACTCACACTCTCACTCACCCGCTCACAAAGCCCAGCAGTAGTATGTCATCAGGGAGCCATTAGTCTCGACTCTTATCCATGCACAGGAAGAAGATTCTTAGCCAATGACTCCCTCAAATAAGCCCTTCACTTCAGAAACAAAAAGAAATCCATGTCCTTTTTGTCTTTGAAATCTCTCGAGTTCTGCTTCATCACTGCATAGTTACAATATATATTTATATATAAAGCCTTTGGTGTCGAAAATGATAAGTCAAACAAGTGTAACAAACAGATCTCCTTTTACAGCAATTCAATGGCAGGAACTTGAACAACAAGCTCTTATTTTTAAATACCTGGTCTCAGGGAGCCCAATCCCACCTGATCTCATTTACTCTGTCAAAAGAAGCCTAGACTCTTCACTGTCTTCTTCTTCTTCAAGGCTCTTCCCCTTCCATCCAAGTAGGAATGAAGCATGTTATTTCGTGGTTATTAAAGATTATGTTTCAGTTTTTATTCTCTTTTACTTCTTCTTTTTAATCTATATTGCTGCAGTTGGATGGGGATGCCTAGAAATGGGATATGGCAGAAAAGTAGACCCAGAGCCAGGGAGGTGCAGAAGAACAGATGGCAAGAAATGGAGATGCTCAAAGGAAGCCTATCCGGACTCAAAATACTGTGAGAGGCACATGCACAGGGGGAGAAACCGTTCAAGAAAGCCTGTGGAAATTTCTTCAGCAACAGCAACAACTGGAATTTCAACAAACACATCACAGCCAGTCTCTTCATCATGTAGTAACACAAGCCTTACCATGATCAATCCCAATCCACCCTCAACAACTTCTTTCCCTCTCGCTATATTGCCCTCTTCTATGCCCTCTGATTCCCAACCTTATTATTCCCATATTTACCAAAACTCTTCTCTCAGCCCCTTGTTCTACACCCATTCAACCTCATGTAGACCTCTGGACTATGATTTTCCTTCTCAAAAAAGCAATACCCACCAGCTATTTTTAGACTCTGGATCTTATTCTAGGGATGAGTACTATAGGTTTGTCTGGAACGAAGGGTTAACTTCTTATTAAGTTCTTTGTATTGGTTATAATTAGTAACCGAGTTTTTTTCCACCAGGCATGTTCATGGAATGAGGGGAGGTGTGGATGAAAGAGCTTTCTTCCCAGAAGCCTCAGGGGGCGTTAGGAGCTTTCCTGATTCCTATCAACAATTACCAATGAGCTCCTGTGAACCTCATTCAAAGTCACAGTTCCCAAACATGAATGATAATCCAACTCCAAGGCAACAAGAAGGGCAACATTGCTTTGTTCTGGAAAGAGACTTCAAATCACCAGGACAACTAAAGCATGAGAGTGAAACTGAGATGACCCAGAGATCCCTTCATCATTTCTTTGGTGAATGGCCTCCAAAGGACACAGATTCCTGGCTTGATCTTGCTTCAAATTCCAGAATCCCCTAAGGTAATGTTTTATTTTCTAGGCTTCCTCTTCTTCATGTACTTGGCGCCTTAATATTCCCTTCTATGCTTATCTATATAATCTGTGTAGTTCTTTTAATTTATTTAACCTCCTTTTTCTGGGCAGATGAATGATAAGACTCGTGAAGCGGTACCGCAGATAAAAGATCTTTGTATAGCAGGGGTAGCTTTCTTTTGCAAAAGAATGGTCTTTGTTGAGTTATGTAGGGGGCCACAGGAAGAGGATCTGTTATCTGTGCCCGTACTTTTCGTGATATTTATGTATTTACTTTCTTCTCCGCGAAGGGAAAAAAGTTGTCTCAGATTTGCACAGTTTGTTGTTTGACTGGAAAGCATAGTGTTGTTACTCCGCAGTCTCTACTTTTATAATAGCTTCTGCTTCTTCTGAATATGTCCATGGACCAACACACAACATGTGGAATGAATAACAAGTAAATTGTACCAACACTCTGAGGGATACACTAGCTCCCTGAAGCCCTCCTGGCTCCTGAACAGAAAACTACAAAATTCTCTGTCGCTACTCAGATTTCACAGCTAGGGTTTCAGTTTCAAAGTTTAATCAAACAGTGGTTCACATATTTATGCTTTCGTTAGACTCAAACGACTCCTTGATTCTGCTTTCTTTCTTTGCCTTCCTTTGGCAACTGGCTTAGGAAAGCAATAATCTAATCTCACAATTGACAGACTAAAAAGCTTACCAAATATTGTGACTAATAAAGTAGTCTGGACAAGAAATTAATTTCTGTTAAAGAGTCCAAGGACCCCCCAGACCTCAATACAAGTAAATTTATAATTAACAAAGTCAAGGTATGCTTAAGTAAGATAAATTGTTCTTAATTATTTGTTGGGGACAGAAAATTTCATCAACTCGATAGTGTTCAGAACGAAAGCATGTCATATTCGGGCATACCCTGCGAATTTCTTGTCCGTTGGGGAAAAGGTTCAAGGAGAACCATTTCAGGAAACACTCGAAATAAATTGAACGAAATAAGACCTTAGTCTCTGCGTTGTTGGAACATATTCTCAGATTCAGCATCCCTCAGAATTGACCAACTAAGCAGAGCCCCCATGATTGTATTCAAGCTACGTTAGACCTTAGTACAAATACAAGATTTTTAAATCACATTTCAACAACGTGTATTTTGTTAGGTCAGTTCGGGTCTGAAAGAGTCGTCCCCTCCGTGCACGCAATCTCCTTGGCTTGGCCAACCAAGAACACAGTCCACACGAAATATCAAACATGAAAAAAAGTAAACACTATTTCACCTCTTTTCAAAGAATTATCATTCCATTGCGCATGCCTGTGCGGGGCTTTACCAGAATGAAATCAAATTTAGCAGAGCATAGTTTATACCAAGCAAATTTCAGGATACCTGTGTGACTCAATCTCTTCTGTGTCCTGACAACTGCCATAGCATGTCATATTTATACCAACTTCAGAGCGATCAACTTCCCTAGATTTTCTCAAAGCATTGACAAGGGAAGATAGTTGAGCGGGAAAGGCACATGAGGACTAAAGTGTGTCCACGTCGCACGTTGAGTGAATGATTGTTAAGCTAACTGAATCAACGAGAGCCCTGCAGATATCAAACCCTAAACCCTGATTCATACTCAATTCTTAACTAGATTCTTTTGTTGCCAATAAAAACAAGTTTTCTTTGTTCAACATTACAATCCTTGATAGTGAGAAATACTACCAAGGTTCCCAGTCCCCCCATCTGGAATGTCACGTAACCTGTGAAGTGCTCAACATCCCATTCGATAAACACCAAACATTTGCTACTGAATTAGAAAGTGTGATCCAATTACAAAACGATAAACAGTGACTGGCAAATGTAGTAACATGAAGCATGAACCAAGTTGCAAGCAAAACACTGTACGCCCCTGATACCTTGTAATACTAAATAGCCGTCAAATCTGCTCACTTTAAAATGCACGACACATAGGACAAGCTTCCAATGCATGATCCATATGCAGAAACTACGGAAAGAGACAAAATACTTCCACAGAGCGCAAGAAGATAGGCATACTCTGACATTTATATTAAGGAGAATACTACACCGCAAGTAAACAAAGGAGAGACTATAGAATATTAACAAGATAGATTATTGGATAAGGTGAGAAAAGAAAGATACATACAATTTATTTGACTAAGATACTCTTACTTATTTTGTTTTATTTTCTGCAATGGCTCTCTTTTATTAATGAAGGGTAAAAATGGTCCAAAAAATAATTAATTTTTCATTGAAATTATAAAGTGAAAAATAGATTTTAAAATAAAACAAATGGAGTGAGTATTGAAGTTTGTTGGAAAGTCATGACAACAAATTATGCGTGGTGAAATGTGCATAATTCAGAGTATACTATTCTATAGAACACATCTATCTAGTGAGCGTTCTAGCAAAGAAATCGCATTGGCTAGGATAAACCTTAAGAATAATCACAGAAATTCCGGTCAACAAAAACACTCAAGAACTAGGAGTAGAAACATTCAGCAACGAGGACAACAGAAAATAGCAAAGGAAAAGAGTAAACAAATGTCATTGTCAAATTTCCATTACTTTCTAACATCATTGTACAGTGAAAATGTCAGGCGAAAAAAGAAAACAAAAGAACTGAAGAGAAATAAAGGGCTTCTTTTAATTATAAGCCATGTAAAGAAACTAATGGAGGGAGTGATACGATCAGAAATGAACATTGAAGACAAGAAAACATCAAGTAACAATACCAATATACAGAAAACTCTGAAGGCCCAAATGGGAACAACGATGCCGCAAGCAATCCACAACTGATGTTCAATTCTTGTACCCCTTGCTTGCTCTGTTCTTGCCAGGTCATACAAAATCTCAGTCAAGAATTTCAATTCTAGCACATTATGAAGAATTGACGAGAGAACTCGCAGAGCAATTTTCCAAAAACAACAAGTTTCATATCTGTCATAAGTCGTTTAAGAGTTGCCTTCGCTTATATATTAATAACCCAATCACCCCGACTTGCGTGACTGCCGCCATACCCAGAAACAATAGCCCAATCTTCTTCCCTGCATTCATAGGGGGCGCCGGTTGCCGGAGTTGGTTAAGGCGGTTGTCGTCATCAGCAGGTGGCGGGAATTTGTCCACCGTCACTTCATTCGTCTGGGAGGCGGGATGTGGTGGAGTAGTCGGTGCAGTTGGTTGTAGCGGCGGCGGCGGCGGCAGTAAAGATCCGGACGGTGGATGTGATGCTGGAGGCGGAGGTGGGGGCGGGAAAGGAGGTTGTGGTGATGGAGGAGGTGGAGGCGATGGCGGCGGAGGGGGAGGAGGAGGAGGAGGCGGCGGCGGCGGGGGTTGAGGAGGAGATGATGCCATTACATTACTACTCTCTATCTTGGATTCAACAAGTAAAACATAAAGGCTAATGGTAAAGCCAAATATTACAAAACTCAAGGTCGAAAATGTTGAATCCATAAAACAACAATCAAAGGATTCCGATATTCAAGAACAATTCGGGAACGGAGGGGTTTTTCGCATCTGGCTATTTCCACCCTTGGCATGTAATTTTGCTTGTCGGGGGAAGACCTTATGGCTATTCAGCTGTAAATGCAAATCCTTGCGTCCCCAAATACGTTGCAGAGAAACCAAGCATACGGGATTATCCCCAAACCTTCGCTCTCTCCCTCTTGAGCACCCGACGAACAAATCCGAAATCTTCGGCGAAGGGTTGTGTCCTTCGTGCCCAGACAAAAGCGGGTCCCTCCTTGTCGAGAAGAAAAGAGAAGTGGTGAAAAAGAATTACCGGAATCAAGTTCAAGCGGAGGGCAACACCGGGCAGTAAATATTCCCAAAAGAGAGAAAGACGAAGATGATGGTGGGGAGAGAAGAAGCCGTCGAATCGAACCCCGCGGTGGATTGAATTTCACGACACTGGGTCCTATCCAGCGTCAGAGAAATTGGAATAGAATTGCAGAGGTAAAAAGGAGAATGAAAAAAAGATATCAAAAGATAAATTAATTTAAATTATATTTTAAATGTTAAAAATTAAAAATTTATAATTTAATTTTTTAATTTTATAGATTATGATAAATTTGTAATTTATTTTTTAAGTTTTAATATGATTAAAAAATAAAAAATTATTTTTATTAAAATTTAAAATATAAAATATAAATTCACTATAATAAAATTATAAAATTAAAGAATGATTTTATAAGTCTTGAAAATTTAACAATTAAAATTTAAATTAAATTAATTGATATTTTAGCACTCCTATGGCATTCTGCCAGATAGAAAGGTCGGGAGAGAGAGAATTCAACGGCTGGGCTAATTTTGGCGAGAAGGTGAGCTAGCCGGAGAGAATCTACAGCACTCGGTCCTGTCATGAGTCATCAAGACTCAGAGAGAGGACCCGAAGTAGGGCTGTGCAAAAGTCTCCCAGTCCTGTCTGGTCCAGTCCAACTCGAGATGGTCTCAGTCTTGTTCGGTCTGTATAGTCACTGGTCCTTCAGGACCAAAAGGACTAAAAAGACCAGACTATTTTTTCGGGTTGGACTGGACAAGAGACCAGGCATCCGGACCACTTGGTCCAGTCCAGTCCTATTAATTTTTTTTATTATAATTATAATTAATTTATTTTTGACAAATGTTTAAAGTGTAATTGATGCTAAGGAGATGATTGCATAAAAATTTATTAAGTTTGTTTCTAAATTGTTATTGTAATATAGTGTTGTTGAATTTTTTGAGTACTGTTTTTATTAAAGTTTATAAATTTAAATAATTTAGACTATAACAAAAATATTTTTTTTCTTATTGTTAGAAATTATTATGGATTTATTATTATTATAAGTATTTTTACTATCTTAATTGAGTTTATTATGTTGGAATGGATTATTGCCTCTCATAGAATAAAAAGAGGGAAAAAAGCTAAGTGAGTACTGGACTGACAGGACCAGTCTCCCAGTCCTATGGACCAAGTCCGGTCCTGTTAATCTTCGGGTTATCACTGGACAAGACTGGACTACGGGTTGCCTAACCCAGTCTTTTTCATGAAAGAGACCGGACTTCGGGTTAGGGTGAAGTCCAGTGCCGTCCAGTCTTTTGTGCAGCCCTAACCCGAAGGAGGGCGTGGGGCATGTGGTAGTGGTGACATGTCAGCCAAGGCGGACCCGTTACAGTTAGATTGTGCGGGGCCCATTGGGTATAATGGTCATATAAAGAGAAGGAAAGTGATGTTAGACTTTTGACTTGAGAGCCCTGGGTTAGATGGGTAGAATTGGATTATTACTCGTTCACTTCTCTTCTGTGTTACAAGGCCACCCTAATTTTACGGCAATTAAAAAAGAATTAAATCATTAATGTTATCTGAAAATAGAATAATTTTTTAATTTTACTCTTATTTAAATAAAAAATTATAATTTCGCATATTAATGAGCTTGAATAAAAGTAGTATTAAAAAAATGTAATTAATATTATCTCAAATACCTTATATTAAGAATCAAATAATTTTTTCAAAAGGCATCCTATAATAGCCTCTGAGTAATTTAATAACTCTTTCATTTGCTTACCAAATCAAATTAGCTACAATTGATTTATACTCCTTCCAGTCTTTATTATAAGATGCTTTCAACTACCACTATTGCAAAAAAAGCTATATATAGTAGTTATTTTTTGTTATATATACTTCTTCCATTCAAAAATGTAAGGCATTTTTAATCAAATTTTACCTTTAATAAAGTAGTTACCTACTTTTAAACTAATTTTATTCTTTTATATTTACTCCTATTAAACATTTTATAGTAAATATAAAGTCACTACTTACTATTAATAGGGGTGTTTTTAAAAAAAAGTAATGATTACACCTCAAAAGACTAAAAATGTCTTACATTTTTGAATATCCAACTCCTCAAAAAATGACTTACATTTTTCAACGGAGGGAGCAGCTATTTTTAACAATTATATATTTTGACACTATATTACTCAATCCAATATAGAGTAGTTTTTAACTGTTATATGGTTGCCAACTGTATTGCCATTGTGGAAAATTTGAATTAATTGCATTAGATATAGGAGAATCAAGAATATATAAGAAAATCAGGGATTGATTGCATTAGTTTCCATCATATTTATTGTATTTATTTTATTACATTTATTGTAAATTATCATCCTTGTTGTATAAATTCCCAAAGATGTAAGAATGAACTATGAAATGAGAATATACAATTTTTCCTTACTAAATTTCCACATGATATTAGAGCTAGGAGGGTTTGAAAAAAGTATTTGCTTATAGTTAAATCTCTAGGTTGAGATAACGTCTCATTTTTTGAAAATAGCCTAAGTCGACGTCTCTAGTTAGTCATGTATGTGATGGTAGAGAGCTTATTGACTCTCACCACCATCTTAAGGAGCATCAGAAGATGTCGATCGGCCAATCCTAAAACTCTCACTGTGAACAGCGATGCGTGTAACTCACATGTGCCACTTGGCAAGTCTGACACAACGCAAGTGTGGCAGCCTATGGGGGCGCGTGAAGCTTCTGGTTGGATGGTGCCTTCCTTTTTTGGTAACAATGTGCTGTTTTTGGCAAGATTTAAGTGCTTCCCAAGTTTAGGGAGCCCTCTATCAAAATGTTCATATCATATGTATCTCATTCTGCATTATAACCTTTTGTGTTTAGGGTTGTGGTGCGTGATTCCTCTCTATTATGAATTTTTTTTATTCTAGGCTCTAGGAGTGTTAATATGGCTACTCCTAATTATCAAACGTATGCAAATCTGCACTTCTTGCATTAATAGCAAAAAAGGGGGTGTTTCTTCAGGCACTAAAGACATCTCGAGAATTCATAGTATGGATTGTGGACTCAGGAGCATCGGATCATATGACAAGTTGTCATAAGTTGTTTACTACTTACATCTCGCGTGTTAGAAATGTTAAAGTGAAGATTGAAGATGGTTCTTTGGCCTCAGTGACTAGAAAAGAAAGTATTTGTATCTCAAATTCTATAGTATTAGAATCTGTCCTTCATGTGCGCAAACTTGATTGTAATTTACTTTTAATTAGTCAATTGACTAAATAGTTAAATTGTTTTGCTAAATTTCTCCCATCACACTGTGTGTTTTAGGATCCATTGACTAGAATGATAATTGGTAGTACTAAGGAGTATGAAAGATTATACTACTTTGAAGTTGCTTGAGTGACCAATCACTACTCACCTGTTGTAAGTAACTCTGCATCTTCCACAAACAATAATGAGTTTCCCTTATGGCATAAGAGGATGGGTTACCCTAATTTTCATTACCTTAAAAGGTTGTTCCCTAATTTATGTCCAAACTAAAATATGTGTGAAATTCAATGTGAGGTGTGTGAACTAGCTAAACACCATCAAACTTCTTTTTTTAGAGCCAAATATACACCTCCAAACCCTTCACAACTATACACAGTGACATGTGAGGACCATCTTAGGCTCCCAATCGTACTCATAGTAAGTAGTTTGTTTCTTTCATAGATGATCATATCCGTATTTGTTGGGTCTATCTATTAAAACATAAGTTCAAAGTTTCATTTGTGTTCCCCACCTTTTATGTTATGATTAAGACCTAATTTCAGTTGATTATTGAAATTTTGCATACTGATGTTGGCACAGAATACTTTAACCAAACCTTGAGTATGTTTCTTTGAGAACATGGTATCATCCATTAAAGTACTTGTGTGCATACCCCCCAACAAAATAGGATAGCCGAGAGGAAAAACAAACATATTTTAAAGGTGGCAAGAGCTCCCATGTTTACTTGTAATGTTCCAAAATACTTTTAAGGGGATACTGTTTTCATTGCCACTTATCTCATAAACAGAATGCCAAGTCGCGTATTATCTTATGAATCACCCCTAAACACCTTACATAAAGTATACCCTACCACTAACCTTTCACTTTGAGTCTTTGGTTGTAATTCTTTTGTCCACCTTCACGAGAGTCTTAAACTTGAATCTCGTGCACTTAAGTGTATATTTTTAGGTTACTTACCCACCCAAAAAGGTTACAAGTGTTATGATCCTATCTCTAAATATATCTTCAATAGTCTTAATGTTACCTTTTTTGAAGATACTCCATTCTATCCCCAGTTCTTAATTCGGGGGAGAGTATAAATGAATTTCAGACTTTAAAAAGTGAGAGACCCAACAAAGATTCTATTTCCAACATACCTACATTACTTGAACCTCTTGAGCCTTTTGAACCCTACTTTCTTGAACTAATTCTAAGTCTACCATCACCAACCCCTTCTCTTATGCCAAAACCTAAGGAAAATAGCAAAAAAAAGGGAGATGCAAGAGAACCACAAGAGGGAGAGTTGTTTGTCTACACTAAAAAAAAGCAAATTAAAAGATAGTGAACAATTCATGCCTAAACCACTAAAAGAGTCAGAACTAAAGGTAGCTCCTAAAGCTGAAGTGCCAAGAGAAATAAAGCTTGAGAGAACTCTTGAACTCCTAAATGCCAATTCATCTAATAAACTAAATGGTCTTAAATCTACTAATCTAGATCTCCCTATTACTCTAAGGAAACAACCTCGCTCATGTACTCATCATCCTATAAAGAGGTTTGTGTCTTATAAGGCTCTTTCTCGAAGACCATATGCTTTCACAACAAATATTGATCGAACAAAAATACCTAGCAATATTAGTGAGCCATTTAAAATACCAGGCTGGAGAAAGGTTATTATGGAAGAGATGAAAGCTTTAGAAAGGAACAACACTTGGGAAGAAGTTGATTTATTAGCAGGAAAGAAGCTTGTTAGATGCAAATGGGTTTTTACACTAAAGTATAATGCTAATAGTTCCTTGGAGAAATATAAAGCTCATCTTATTGCAAAAGGATCCACTCAAACCTATAGCATAGGCTACATTGAGACATTTGCCCTCGTTATAAAACTTAACACAGTCAAAGTATTATTACCTTTGGTTGCGAATCTTGATTGGCCACTCTATCAACTAGACATCAAGAATGCTTTCCTTAATAGTGACTTAGCAGAATTCTATATGACCTTTCCTACTAGTTTTGAAAATAGAAAAAAAAAACAAGGTGTGCAAGTTGAAAAAAATCTCTTTATGGGCTAGAGCAATCACCCAGAGCATGGTTTCTAGAGTTGAGAATAAGGGTCAGGCCTGGAGAGTCGGGTTTGGAGATCCTATTTAAATAAAGGTTCGAGCTTTGAAAATTATTTTTTTAAGGAACTGGGCTTGAGGGCCTGGCTTTGATAAGCCTGTGAAAAAGGGCTCTGGCCCGGGTAGTCCTCCAAGCCTAGATAAGCCTGATTATCTTATACACACACACACATACTTGATTAATATAATGACACAATTTGATTAATATTATTGTGGGTGATGAAGAAAAAGTTGTAAAAGAAATTGACATTAAATCTCCACCTTTATCTTTAACAAGTGTATTTACATTTAAGGGATCTAAAGTTTTATTTGTAGATGACGGAGATGAGGAAGATTTAGATTTTGATTGATAAATGTGTGTTGTTTAGATTTCTAAATATGTTTAATTTTTAAAAGATTGTGACAATTTTAATTTGTTTATTACAAAATATTTTAATTCTTTTAATTTTTTAGAACAAGGCTTTCAAGCTCAGCTCTGAGCCCTTTACACAAAGGCTGGGCCTAAAAAAAGAGGTTAAAAATGGAGAACCGGGCTCAAGCATTTAGGCCCTTAAGGGCCGGGCCTGCCCCTATTCCCAACTATAATGGTTTCATAGATTGTCAAAGGTACTAAAAAAGGAGAACTATCAGCAAGGCAAGTTTGATCATACACTCTTTGTTAAACACAAGGAAGAAAAAAAGAAATATTAAGCTCAAAGGACTACAAATTGATGTGGAATTTCCTATTAAGCTCTATTCTAATAGCAAGGTGCCATAACCATATTTCATAATCTAGTCCGACATGATAGAATGAAACATGTTGAAGTGGATAGACATTTCATAAAAAAAAAAAGATTGAAAGCGAAGTAGCATGCCTAATATATGTTCCATTAAAAAAGCAACTTGTTGATATCTTCATTAAGGGCCTCCCAAGAGAGAACTTTGATGCGTGCGTAAATAAGTTAGACATTATAAATAACTACGATCCAACTTGAGGGGGAGTATGAAAAATCTGAATTAATTGCATTTGATGTAGGAGAATCAAGAATGTATAAGAAAATCAGGGATTGATTGCATCAATTTTCATCATATCTATTGTATTTATTCAATGGCATTTGCTATAAATTATCATCCTTGCTGTATAAATTCCCCTAAGATGTACGAATGAACTACGAAATCAGAATATACAATTTTTCCTCACTAAATTTCCACAGCCATATTTGCAAATAACCGTTACATATTTGGTGACTATATAGTGGTTACTTCCAAATAAATGTTATATCGTCGCCAACAATATAACAGTTATTTGAAAATAACCACTATATATATGATTTTTTTTAAATAGAGGCTACATTTTTAGCAACCCCTTCATTATATTTTATATTTTATTTTTTCTCTTAAACTCTTCAGCAATGTAGAATGGAAAAAAATAGAGAAAACAAAGACTAAATTAAGTAGTAGAGACAATATTCAAATCTAAAATTAACAATAATTGATGTGAAGGCCCTTCATTTAACAATTTAAATGCAAAATAAAAAACAAAAACTATAGATTTGGAAAAATCTAAAAAGCATCCTCATAAAAGAAACAAACTTGAACCAGTACCACACAAATAAAAAAAACCACATATTTGAAACCAAAAACTACAAATTATAGTTGGAATTCTAGAATATTGGCCTTCCATTTAATAATATAACTAGGGACGATGATAAGATAGAGCTGGGGGAGAGTGACAGTGGCAAAATCAGGGTACCACACAGGCTCTATGATGGTTCCCAACACCATGCGTGCGCATAGGGATGTACGTTGTGTTGAGGACCATGGTCGGAGTTGATCGTGTGAGTGTTGAAGATGAAGACTCAGTTTGAAGTGGGAGATATGCTTGAGTAAGAGATAGGGTTAAGTGTAGAGTACCGGGGAAGTAAAGTTGCATGAGAGAGAGTGAGAGGAGAGAGAGGATTGAGTGTATTGAAGGTGAAGTATGACATATGGGAATGAATGTGAAAAATAAAAATCAAAAAGAGAGAAAAAGTATGTGCGCCATTGAATAAAAAAATTAATAGTTTAGAGATAATGACATCTTTAATCTATGTGTTATATAAATTGTGTATGTTTTAACAAAATTTTAGAGTAAAAAAAACTATAAAAATTCTTTTAAATAATGATTATATTATCATTGACTATACAGCGGTTATTTAAAAAAATTACTATATAATTTCTTGAAAAAAATTCAAAAAAAGAGATTAAATAGTGTTTCTTTCAAAATAACTAGTATATATATAGTTATATAGGATTTATTTTGAAAGAATTGCTATTATAATAGTTATTTTAAAAAAAATCACGATATAATCTCTAAAAATATAGAAAGAAATTAGAGACTATATTGTGGTTATTCAAAATAACCGCTATATAGTTTCAAAACTATATGATAGTTATTTTGAAAGAATTATTATATAATTCCTGAATAAATTAAAAAAAAAGACAAACATTGTATGGCAATTTTTTGAAAATAACAACTATATAGTTTTAAGATTATATAGTGGTTATTTTGAATAACTGCTATATAGTCTCTTTTTCTAAATTTTGCCTTATCTATTTGGCAATTTTTTAAATAACTGCTATATAAATGCACTATAAAAAATAGTAATTTAGTAACATTTTTGTCACAAAAATTTTGTCATTATTTGTCACGAGTTCATCAAAAATAATTTATTGACAAAACTTATTGAATGAAATTTTGTCATTAATTTTTAGGATATTTTATTTTAATTTAGTGACGGAATTTGTGATGGAACATTTCATCATAAAGCTTTTTGTCATAATTTCGTTAATAATTTTATCACAAATTATATATTTATATATTATTTATTTGATAATTTATTATTATGCTATAAATATATAATTAAAATAATAAATTATTTGTATATTATTAATAATAATTTAAATTCTATACTTAATTATTCTTATTTAAAAATAAAAATAAAGTAAAATAATTAAAAAGTAAAAATTTAAAATAGTATATATTATATAGATATAAATTATACTCCCTCTATTAAAAAATATAAAGTATTTTTTGAGGAATTAGATGTTAAAAAATGTAAAGCATTTTTAGTCTTTTGAGGTGTAATTATTACTTTTTTTTGTAAAAGGGCTCTTATTTATAGTGACTTTATATTTATTATAAGGTATTTAATAGAAGTAAATATGAAAAGATAAAATTAATTTGAAAGTAGGTAACTACTTTATAAGGGGTGAGATTCAATTAAAAATGTTTTATATTTTTAAACGAATAGAGTAATATAATATATAATGATCATATAATATTTTTAAATTTAATATTAAATTTTTTCAAAATAATTTTTTAAAAATAAAATATAATAGAAATAATTATTATATATAAATTAATTTTTCCATATTAATAAATAAATATACTTTTAAAAAATAAATAAATTTTAAAACTATATTTATTCAGTAATAAAAAATTTTCATCAATATTTAGTCGCTAATTAGCAATGGATTCTATTTAGTTGCTAATTAGTAATGAGATTGCTAATTCTGTCATTAATGATTAGTGATGATGTTTTTACTGATGAAAATATTTTGTCACTAACTTGTTTAGTGACAAAATTTTTTACTGATTAGCGATAAAAAAATTCTATCATTAATAAGATTTTTTTTATATAGTGATGGTAGTATATATAGCTTTTTTAGTAGTATATTTGGCTGGAATGAAAAATAATAATAATTAACTTATTAAATGTGTTTTAAAATAATTTTTTTTGCAATTATACTGCTAATAAAAATAGGAAGAAAAAGGTATTCAGTATATAATAAGTTATAAAATTAAACTTATAATAGGGATAAAATTAAAAAATGATAATAAATACTCCCTTCGTTCAAAAATATAAAGCATTTTTTTAAGAATTAGGTGTTTAAAATGTAAGGTATTTTTAGTTTTTTGAGATGTCATCATTGTCTTTTTTTTCAAAAATTATGCTAATTCATAATAACTTTATATTTATTGTAGGGCATTTAATAAGGGTAAATATAAAAATATAAGGTAAATATAAAAATACTTTATATTTTTTAATGGAGGAAATAACACTCCATGTGCCTTGTATTAAGGACAAAAAATATTTTTAAAAGGTAAAGTATAAGAAGGAGAGGGGGAATATTATTTAAAGGAAAAATAGTCATTTAATTGTTTTAGTTTTGCTATCAAAGCTTTTTTTACCAATAAAAAATTAAAAAAATTATCAAAATGCTACATAGTAATAAGTTTTTATTGAAATACGGCACTAAACATTGTTTAGTTTGAAAATGATTTTGTGATTGTGAAAAACTCATTCAGACCAAGAATGATTTTATAGTAGAAGAATTTTTTTTAATTTAATGAAAAGTGAAATCATTCACTAGTTAAAAATTTTAACTTTTTTATTGATGTGACATTTTATTTATCATTAACTACGAGAATACTTACTTTCCTTTCTTTGCTTTTCCCGTGCAATTTATTCAAGTATAGGATAAATAGTTACTTACTATTGTTAGTGCTCTTCTGGCATTCAATAAGTTTGATAAAACATCTAAATATCTGTAATAGTATTGGAGACATACTTGACGGTGGATCCATGTATTAATAGTGATACTTGGCATGCAGTAAGTTTTCCATCTTCTTCCATTAGTACCATCTTTTTTCTTTATAAAAAAAAGTGTTATAATCTAATACCTTATTATTTATTTTGGGCTAACATAGCACATAATTAAGTTATATAGGCTAAAGATTGATTCTCACTTCAATGTGATTGCAGCATATTTTGACGGTTAAAAAGAAGTTATCAAAGAATGTAGGGAAAGTGTCATTCAGGATCATGGAATCAATTTAGTATCTAAAAATGATTAAAAATTTTTGAAATATTATTGCAGGATTAAAAATTGAGTTGAAAATAATTTTAGATGGAAAAAGATTATAATACCCTTTCTTTTGATTTTCTTTTATTAAAATTTGTCAACTAGTGAATAGTTTCCTGTCAAATATGAAAAAGTACATTTTAATTAATGAAATTACTTGTTGGAACATGATATACACTTATCTCTTCCCACAATCAAGTTTTTTTAAATTCTTAAATTTATCAATTAGTAAATAGTTTCTTATCAAATGTGAATAGGTTCTTGTCAATTAATGAACAGTTACTTCTTGAAACATAATTTACATTTGTTTCTTCATAGAACCAAGTTTTTTTAGATTATTAAATTTGTCAACTTCTTATTAAATATGAATGATACTTATTAATTAACAAACAATTGCTTGTTAAAATATGATCTACAATTATCCTTTCATATGACCAAATTTTTTCTTTTCAATAGTCTTGAACCTTTCAATTAGTCAATGGCTTTTTGTTAAATATGAATAAGTACATGTTAATTCATAAATGGCTACTTGTCATTTAAAAAAACAAAAAGAAAGGCAAGAGTGTCATATTATTTTCTTATCTAAAATTATTTTTAAATTAGTTTCCTGATCTTACAATGATATTTTAGAATCTTTTAATACTTAAGTAATATTAAACACTCTAAATTAGAGCCGATAATTTAGGTCAAGTCTGACGGGCTAGCCCGAACTCACTCAAAAAGTTTAAGGTCAAGCCCAAAAAAATAGGCCCGATGAAATTTGGGCCAAGCTCGATCGGGTTCGGGCTTGGCCCAAATACCCGAATAAAAAAAATTTTTAAAAAATATATAAAATATGATAAATATTAATTATTTTTTCAAGTTTTATATCATTTTATACCAAAATATTATATATATGAGTGCTTTAATATAGTTATTTAAAAAAATAAAAATAATTATATTTCATATTTTTATTATTTTTAATCAATAAAATATCTTAAAATAATATTTAAATATACTTTAATATTGATTTTTATATTTTAAGACCCATTTTTTTAAAAAAATTTTTTGAGTCCTATAAATCATTTACATATAAAAAAATAATTTTATATTTTTTATAAATTAAGATAATTAATTTTAAAGTAAAAATAAAATTTAGACATATACGAATTCTCAACTTGATTACTAGCTAAACATAATAAATAGAATAATATTTTTGAATAGTTACATGCTAGACTTGGTTAAAAATTAATAGAAAACTAGAGTAAGAATCCCTTATATGTAAGAGTTAAATAATATAAAAAGTTAAAGAAAAATGACTTCAAAAAATAATATTTTACTCATAATTAAATAATTTTTTATATAATATAATGATGGAAATTTTTTTATATTTATAAAAATAAAAAGTATAATTTACCTAAAATTTTTTAAAAATTTTGAACTAATTAGGATAATAATTTTAAGTTAATAGTCTAACTTTAATTGAATTGAGATTAACTTAATTCTAATTAAAATAATATAATTTAATTAAAATATAAAATATTTATATATAATTATGATAAGAGCAATATTTAAACAATTAAGATATTAATTTACAAGTAAAGGAAATATTCATGAATAAATTATACATAATACAATAAAATGATGACAGAGCTACTTAAGAACAAAATTGATAAATTATTTTTTATTTTATTTTTTTAAAATTAAGATAATATTTTATGCTTAATAGAATTATTTAAAAATTAAAATTGGTTTAAAAAATAAAGAAAAATACTTTTAAAAAATTTTGGGTACTTGGGCCAGCCCGAATAAGCCCGAAGCTCGAAGGTGTTAGGGTCGGGTTTGGCTATATGAGCTTTTTAGAAGGAGTAGGATACTTTAAACTTGATCCGAATAAGCCCGATCTAAATTGAGCCTGAAATCTCAATCCATCTGAATTACCGACTTTACTTTAAATGGTCCTCAAATGATATTTTTCCCACGACATACGTCTAGGCCTCTTGGGTTCGACGTTGGTGATGTATCTGCGCTGCCAATCAGCCCTCACATACATTCCCCATTTCAAATAGTCTGCAATCCTTTTATGATTCTAGTTAAAACGGTGAAGTTATTCCTCCGCCTAAACAAAATTTGTATAAAATTGTATTTGTCTTTCAATTGTATCTAACGAATTAACACACACTTCCTTTGTTTTCTTTTCTTTCTTTTTTTTTAAAGGCGATAACATGATATTCCTTTTTCTTGTTTGTGACTATTTGATCGAGTCAAATAACATGATATTCTATTGTAACTATATATATTATAAATTTACGCAACAATTTTAATTAGAAATTCATAATCTTTTCGTACAATCATGTCTCTTATTAAGCTTGTGACTTTTGGGAATAAATTGTGTTTATTTATGCTTGTACTATCTCCTTTTTTTAATATGTCCGAGTTTTTGCTTCTTAAAGGCAATCTTGTTTGATACATTATCAGATATTAAATATGAACATATCTTTTCACAAAAATTTGATCCTAAGTTTATCATATCAGAAGAGACTAATCTCTTTTGTTAGAGCCAATTTCTATCTGTGTATTCTCTTACACACACACATATAACAAGAGTTAACATGCCTTTCAACCATGCTTGCATGTCCGATTCATATATTATATATATATATATATTGTAAAAAGATTAAAAGTATATTGACAAAAGTTAAAAAAAATGAAAAGTTACAAAGAAAGAGTTAATTACGATACATTAGGAGAAGAAAAAATAAAAGGCAAATTAGGAGTTTGATTTGAACCACATTTTCGGATGTTTTTGTCAAAGTATTTTAGGAGGCATGAGATATCGCAGTCAATGGATTATTGACTGGAAGAAGAGAAAACTTGTCCCCCTTTAAAACGTTGATGCGTACAAAATTTAAATACACTGCAAGTATGCATAGCAAATATAATGTTAGGGGTGTTTAGTTTGTACCTATTTCAATAAGTTCAATTTCATCACGATCATATTTAGATAGGCCTTGTCTTAACTTGAAAATAATTGAGACGAGATTTTGCGGGATGAGATACAGGATTATTGTCGAGACGTCCTGTCCCGTCCCAAATATTATATGTATATATATTTATTATTGTTTATCTTAAAAATATACATTAAATATATTAGTTATATTGATATAAGTTATATTTATATTAATTATATCAATTATAATTTTAATACGTACAATTCTTATTTAAAATTAAATTTTTTATATTGATAATGTTAATGACATAAAGTAAACAAGGTGGTATCATTTTTATAATATATTAATTATATTAATATAATTTATTCTTATATCTATTTATTTAATGACTTTTATTTATATCGTATTTCTCGCTTTATTTTCGAAAGAATAATTAACATAGCACATGTCAATTAAAGTAGTCGAACAATGTTTTGATATTGTATTTGGCTCTCTTGTCGTTTCTGCTCTTATAGTCTAAGTTGTGATTAATGTAATTCAATAATTGAATTTAAATTATTGTGATTTATATACTTGTATTGTTTTGATTTTTAACTTAATAAATTATGATTTAAAATTTTAATGAATATTATTTTCCAAATCTTTCTTCAACATTGTCCCATTTATCAGGATGGTGAAATGTTTCGATCTCGTCTCAATTTCTAACGGAATAGGATAGAACGACTTTCAAAATGAGATCGGACACGTGATAAAAATTCAATCTCAATCTTTTTTTTGGGACGAGATCTAGAAGACATAGTACAAGAGAGTTCTGGTCTCGTCCCGTAAACGCTCCTATATAGTATAGTAAAGCACAAAGAACTAAAATAAAAAGAATTAGACACAAATGCAAGTTGTTTTCTGCTCAATTATGTTATCCAACCAAAAAGTGAAGTTTTTATTAAATTAAAAATACAAATAAAATAAAGTCAAACAATATATCCGAGGTAAGATCAACAATTAAAAAACAACTTAGGAATTCTAATTTCTTTTTATATTTTATAATTCAAATTCTTTTAATTATCGCGTTTAATTTAACTTTAAAATTAAGGCTCTAATGTAAAATTATGTATTCATTGATTACAAAATTCATGATCCAAATATACTATAATGTTTCAAGCAAATCATAATCCAATTATACACAAACCTTAAAAGATTTTTTAGTGCTTTTGAGTATATATCTATTTCAAGCACAAATTAAATTAATTCCAATTCCAGATTACTTAATAAATTGTCTAATTGAAATCCCTTTTTGTCAAAGGCAAATTCCAAAATCCATGTGCATACTAAAGTTGACTATTCATTAGCAGAAAAACAAAATAAATCATATTAAGCATCAAAGTATCTACCAAGACCAATAATTAGAAGAAAAACAAAATTTACCTATGAAGCATCAAAGGTTCATAGAATCCCTTTAACAAAAAAAAAACTAGCCTCTCATGATTCTAAATATGTAAAATAATTTGAATTTAACACAGAGAATAAAAACCATAAAGTAGCCTTCTCACTTTCATATAAACTAGGATTCTTTGAGAAGTCTAAGAGGAGTTTATTTATTTATAAAAGATTCATAGAATCACTGAAGATAAAATAAAACTAACCAGAGTTTATTTTTTTTTATAAAAGATTCATAGAATCACTAAAGATAAAATAAGACTAACCATTCATGTATATGTGTTTGCCACGTGTTTGCCATGTGGGTGAATGTTGCATCACACGATAGGAAATATATGAATTTATTTGAAAAGGTTTGAAAACAGATTTGAAAAAACATTTCTAAATCTAAAGAGTATTTTAAAACAATGAACGAATTTAAAAAGCAGAGAAATAATTTTGTTTATATAACTTTGAAACATTGGATCTCAAATAAAAGGTGTAAAGTGAAAACCCACGCATCAAACTTAGTTGGGTCCGATGGACTGCAAATACATTCATAAAGCCCAACAGGCACATGCTCTGGACTCTGCATCCAGACCAGAAACAACGCACTCCATAATCTTATAAGATGATATTCCTCAGTTTACATGGTTTTCTTATAATAATAATTATTATATTTTTAAATGTGTATGTAGTGAACAGAGAAGTTGTAGCATGGATTTTTTACTGTTTGAGTAGAGATTATTGATGCATGGGTGCCAAACAAATAAAAATAGAAAGCTTGTGAATAAAACAAAACGAAGGATAATCAAAGGAAAGCAACAAAAGGCATGTTTGCGAGCATTGGGGTTTCTCAATCCCTCGGTGACTTGTCAATCAACTCTCCTACAATATACAACAGTCTTTCTCAACCTGATCTTTGCATTTAAAATAATATATTTCTTTTTTTTTTGTCAATATATATATCGTTTTATTCTCACAACTGCACTAGAGCTATATAAAAATCTTTCAATCCTATTTGATCTAGTCTAATCTGACATGATCTCAGTCTTGTTCGTTCCATATAAATGATAGTCCTTTAAGACCAAAAAAACTAAAAAAATTAGACTATTTTTTCAGGTTGGATTGGACAAGAGATTAGGCATCCAGACCACTTAGTTCAATCCAATCCTATCAATTTTTTTATTATAATTATAATTATTTTTTTGATAAATGTTTGAAATGTAATTGATGCTGAGAAGATGATTGTATGAAGATTTGTTGTAATTGAGTTTATCATGTTGAAATGGATTATTGCCTCTCATAGAATAAAAGGGGAAAAAAGCTAAGTGAGTACTAGATTGACAGAACCAGTCTTCCAGTCCTATAGACTAAGTCTGGTCTTGTTAATTTTTGAGTTATCACTGGACAAGACCGGACTATGAGTTGTCTAACCCAATCCTTTTCATGAAAGAGATCGGACTTTGGATTAGGGTGAAATCCAATGCCGTCCTGTCTTTTGTACAGCCGTAGCCCGCATGTTATTAGATACTCTTTTTGTTAAAAAATATAAGACATTTTTAATTGAACTTTACCATAATAAAATAGTTAATTACTTTCAAATAAACCTTATTTTTTTCATATTTACTCCTATTAAACGCCTTACAATAAATATAAAATTATTATCAATAGGGATTTTTTTTAAAAAAAAAAGCAATGATAACACTTTAAAAGATTAAAAATACCTTATATTTTTTAATATCTAACTCCTCAAAAAATTTATTATATTTTTGAATGGAGGGAGTATTAATTAATCAATACTTCCATCGTTTTAAAATATGACTTAGTATTTTCATATTTTTGTATATAAGTTAAAAAATGTAATTTATGCATTAAAATATTGATCGCATTACTAAATTTGATTTTAATTTAATACATTAAAACATGTTCACATTACTCATAAACGAGGATATAATAGGAAAACACTGATAAAGTTTATTTTAGAATTATAAACACATATATAAATTGATATAAAAATTTTCTTTTAAGAGACATATATTATACTAAATTTTTTGAATCTTATTTTTAAGACATTTCATTAATTTTTTATAACAGTTTTTATCTTTTAAGCTCATAAGATAGTTAAGAAAAAGTATGTTATTAAGATATCCATTTTTAATAGAAACTTCTAAACTAAGAACTTATTAAATTTATAGAAATGGTTAAAAAATGGTAAGATTTTGTTAATAAATTAAATATAAGTAATTGATAATGACAATATATTTGCAAATTATATAAACTAATAAGCATGGACCCTGTTCTCTTTATTTGTGTTGTCTCTGTCTTTCTGTCATTATCTACTCCTCGTCCCCTGATCGCATCTGTAGCCTGAAAACGACCCCGCCATGCCATTACGGCACTACCATCAATCAACATGAGATATAAATATACATCAACCTTGTGTGTTTATTTAAAAAAAAATATTGTTATAAGTAACATGGTGGAACCAAAGTTTTAATAGGGGCGAGATAATAAAATATATAAATAATTAAAAATACATACATATATATAATATATATATATATTAATATAATATAAATATTTTAATGTATATATTGGTGTCAGAGTTTACAAATATATACTAAAAATAAATAAATATTTTTATTTTTTAAGATTTTCTATTTAATTTTTCTGGCACGTAAATGTTCATGATAGACTCTTTTGCAATTTGAAATTTTTTTTATATTAAATTTTGAAAAACAAGTTTCTCTCAAATTATTCTGAAAGAAAACATTAAATATTTCAAAAGGCACTTTTCTCACAACTTATTCAAAAAGAAACATTTATCTTGATTTAATTTGAAAGAAAATTTCTCCACTTAAGGTGAAAAAAATTCTATCTTATGCTATGAGAAGAATAACAATTGTTTAAAGATAAAA